>NC_136495.1:122838673-122971173 GCF_053919585.1 Euprymna scolopes
CCTTCCAGCTTTAAGTTGAAGGTCATCCAGTGCAAGGTAACCTCGGCTTCCAGTCCCAGTAACTGCAACTAAAACAACCTGGAATTCACAGAAAATAAATATTTAATTTTTAATTCAAACTACGATGGTAATTTCAACAGTTGAAGAGCTTCGAAGACGGAAATGGTATCATTAAAACGAGGGACTTCCTATGTTTATGAACTTATTTTTCTACATAGTCACCACCACTTTTGTAAGATATTTTATGACGCATCTTTGCTTTTTTACGCACGTCTATGACATGAGTTGCTTCCTTTGAGTCTCACACCGTCAATATCTGCAACAGAGAGATAAAACTTACGCGTCATGAATGCATAAGTGCAGTCATCATAACAATGCAATTTGTAATTTCCTCTGATCCATTCGGGCGGAATGGAAAATAGGAGGCATTACTTTTGAAACGCCCCTCGTAGTTTACACTCGTTCCCTTACCTCGCTTGTATTCCGTTATAACTTGTACAAATTATTTGTCAAATTTGGTTAAAACACACTGCTAAGTATTTGCATAAGAGAGCAAGTAACTACGATGAATGTGTTTAAGTATTGTTTTCATTAGCAAAAAATCATTAGGCATTGTGTTTTTAAATACACATACAGGGCGGAACGATAAAAGTGTCCCCCCTTTAAAAAACAACACTACAGCTTTATTTTAAAACTTTTATTGAAAAAATCAATTCAGGTAACTTGATTATGTAGTAGAGCTGACATCTATTCAATGTAGCTGTTTTCAGCCTCAATCATCGCCTCAATACGGGTTCGGAACTGGGAGCATACCTCTTTCACAAGTAGTGACAGGAGCTTGGCGAATACGCAGCGGATAGTTGCGATCAGGCTGGCTTTGGTATTATGGGAGGTCATATTATTGATGTTCTCAATGTATGACCAAGACAAAGTAGTCCAGTGGGTTCAGGTCGGGAAAGAAGGGGTTCAGTGAGAGAAGGGTACAAAGTCGTAGCACTCCTTCTGAAATAAAGCCTTTTTTTTTACACGGTGGTCACCACTTATCAAGGCCCGGAAGCCACTCAGGGATAAGGGTTATTGCAAGTACATTACGTTAATGTGGAGATTTAATGAAGTGTTTACTTAAGAGCGCGGTTCATTAGGAATTTGTTAACGTTGGATTTGAAGACATCCAAGTTGTAGTCAGGTGGGAAGCAGGCAAACGGAACAGAGTTCCACAGGCGTGCAGTTCTAAGAAAGAAGCTTTGTTCATGGAATCTACGTTTTGATTTAGACACAGATAAAGAGTGGGGGAAATTTTTCACAGTGGATTCAGCTAGACGGGTGTTTTTCGTGAAAGATTGGCGAAGGGGGACCAGAGATTGGAGCTCAGACGAGCACCTGCCATGGAAATAACGATAAAACAAGGATAGGCTCGCAACGTCTCTTCTGTGGGAGAGAGGTTGCAGGGTAGAGAAAAGGGCATCCCCCACTAAACCACAAAGTCTATTTTGTACTCTGTCAAGGCAGGATAGGCTGTTTTTAGCAGCTCCTGCCCAGATATGGCAGCAGTATTCCATCCCTGGACGTACTTGACTTTAATATAGATAGAGAATTGCATCAGTAGTGATATATCTTCTGGAGAGGTAGAAGGATCCCACCATCTTTCCAGAGACCTTGGCAACAGACTTGATGTACGTGTTCTTAGTCTCTTTGGACTTGTGGACCGGCGCCGAGTCCTATGTCACAACCGAGGTCTGCCAGCGGTCACTTGATTGCACTAAGGGATCACCACACTCTTCAGAAAATCCAGATATACTTTGGTGTTGATTTTCAAGCCGACTTCAAAGATATAAGGTAGCATGATGTGCCCCCCCTCACTTGAAACCACACCAAAGACCATAACCGATATTCGTGTTATTCGTGGCAATCCACCGATGCATTTTGAGGGTGCTGGAAATGGTCCTGTTGTCACAGCTTTGATCAGTAGAAAGCATAAGTTGTACAGCGGCGCATCTCCGATCTCACTCGTTGAACCTTGTGTTACTTTCATACATGATAAAAGGCCCCCATCGCTTTTGAAATTTGTACACAACTGGCCAACTATTAGATGGTCTATAACAACAAAAAGAAGACTGCTTTTCATCAAACGGAAATGGAATAATATTGTGTTTTCCAGAGCGACAGTTTTATCGTTCAACCCTGTAATTATTAAATAAACAATATTAGAACTTGAGATCTGGCTTGAAATTTTAGATATTTGTAAAAGCCAAAAAATGATGTTATATTTTTCTTCAAAATAAATTATTTACATTAAAGAAATTAATGAGCAAGATTTCAATCATATAAGTTTCTTCTCAAGCTTTTTTTTTCTTGCGTTGATCATTTCTCTGTCAATGATATATAAGATATAAAAATCTCTGAAGGGTAGAAATCAGTTGACGTGTTGATCTCGAATGATTTAATGGTCTGTGTTTTTCTCAAGTTTTTCTCTAAAGATATCTTAAATTTTCATCGCTATCTCAAAAGAACCGATATTATTTCACAAAATCTAATCAAGGCCACGGTTCGCCCATGCATAAAGTATGGGGTGGTCCATCTGCCATTAGTCTCTTGCTCCGAGAAAGGATTAAAATAAAAGTCGCCAACCTAATAGGCCCTGAACTATTGACTAAACTCCAACCGGTGTCCCATGCAGAAATGTGGCATCCTTGTACCTGTTTTACAAATATTTCAATGGCAAGTGCTTTGATGAACTGCGAGCACTAGTATCCCCTCGACGACAGAGATCCCTAGATGCCATAAAGCCTTTTACTTGAATAGCTTTTTTTCCTCTCCTGGGCCCCTGCCTCACTGACTGTACTGATCTTCAGAAATTAAAATGTAATGTGAACAGACATCTCGTTGCCTAACTCTATAAATAGTATCGCTGCAAAACTGGCTCCAAATAGTAGCTCTCACGACTAAGTGCCTTTTTTGGGGTGAAACGTTAATGGAAAAAAACAAAAACAAAAAAGCATGTCACACAAGTCACATAAGAAAAAAAAACTATTGGAAAGAACCTTTTATATTGAAGAGCTTATTCATTCATTTCTTTAAGGTAAATGAATAAATTATTTTAAAGCAAAATAAATAAATAATAATATAATTTTTGGCTTCCTTAAATGTTTTTCAAACATAATTATCTTTTTAAACAAACATAATTATCTTTTTAAAAAAACATAATTATCTTTTTAAACATAATTCACTTTGAACTAATTTCGAATATTTTTGTATCTACTTTTTGTGGATTATCAAAAATGGTCACTTAATTAAAAAAAAAAATGCTATAATGTTTTTTTTTGTTAAATCTAAAAACATGCACGATTACAAAACTTCTTTAAGGTTACATGAGGTTCGAATTCTGGCATTGGTATGGTACAAACTACAATCTTACCAACTGTTACTCTGCATATTTATTATTTGGTTAAAAATCACACAAGAAACAGGACAAAAAGAAGAGCATTGTCTGCCAAGAGCTGCTGGACTAAAGGAGTAAATTAAATGTTGTTTCTTACAATGTGATTTTATTATTTGTGTTGAACTATGTAGCACAATATTACTTTCTGAGTATTTATTAGTACATAGTACATATTTTTGTACGAAAAGACAATCTCTATGATGGATTATTTGATGGCGAAAGACAATAATTTCTAAAAATAAAATGTAAAAAAATGAAAAGAAAAGAGGATGAAAAGCGGAAGATTCTGTGTAGCATTATTACCACATATATTTCCATAATTTAGTACCTAGCTCTACTCATGTATTAAGCACTGTTTAAGTAAATACTGAAAATCGATACATAAAATATTATTTCGCTTTAAAATATTTTTGTGGATACATAAAATAATAATCTATATAATATCATGCACGTTCCTATTTTTTTTAGTTAATCCGTATGTCACGCTTTGGAAATACACTTTTAAAAGGCCAAACTGCTTCACAAATGGGCAAATTCGCGAAATTTGGCTTTACAAAGTTCAATCTGGCAACACTGGATAAAAATATGAGAGTGACCTCCCTTTGATGTAGCCTCATTTTCGAATATCATTATAATAATATATGATCATTGTTTTATAATGACGCGATAAGGAACTCGCAGCGGTTCTTTACCGGAAACAGAAGTCAGGAAAACGTTTCCTAACAAAGGAGAGCATTAGAAGGAAACAGGGCAAAAAGAACATTGTCTGCCAAGAGGTGCTGGACTGAAGGAATAAATTAAATATTGTCTCTTACAGTACGATTTTATTATTTGTATTGAACTATGTAGCACAATATTACTTTCTGAGTATTTATTAGTACTTATTAATTTATATCATTGTGTTGGTTCTAAATTTAAAATAACATGGGCATTGTTTTCATGGAAATGTGAATAAACTCATATTTGCTACGTGTTATTGTTTTTTCTTTCAAAAAACACACAAAATAAAATTAAAAAACAAACAAAAACAGACAAATTTTGTACTATCCAGAAAAATATATATGAAACATATTTGTTGACAAAATATATCTCTCGTTCTGTGCAATTTCCACGGGTCCTGCTGCTGCTGCTGCTACTACTACTACTACTACTACTACTACTACTACTACTACTACTACTACTAATAATAATAATAATACACATATTTACCTCGAAATGTGAATATGGGTTATCAATTCCCACCATGCCATGGCGCCATTTTGATCCCTTCAATCCTTTTTGGCTCCAGATTGTCATCGGAGAATCGGCATGATAAGTGATGTCTACTTTCAGTTCACCAATATCAATGCCATAGACGTCATACCAAAAATGGAAGCAATACGACGTTGGGCTGTTTGCTAGTAGAGGAATCGTCTGCGATTTTAACCGAGCCGTGTCACGCTCCTTCCGGTGGATGACGTTCGCTAACATATAAAAACCTTTCCAAAAGATAATAAAATTTGAACGATTAAAAAAACAAGAATAAATTATTATTATTATTATTATTATTATTATTATTATTATTATTATTATTATTATTATTATTATTAACAATAACATCAATAATAACAATAACAACAACAACAACAACAATAATAATAATAATAATAATAATAATAATAATAATAATAATAATAATAATAATAGTAATAATAATAAGCTATATTAGTATAGAATGCGAGTTATTTTATTATGTAACGTGAGTTATATTAATATAAAACGAGAGTTATATTAATGATATAAGGTAAGATACATTAATATGTAACATAAGTTATATTAATGATCTGTAACGTAAATTATATTACTATGTAACGCGATTTATATTAATATGTAACGTGAGTTATATTAATTATATATAACGTGAGTTATATTAATATGTAACGTAAGTTATATTAATGATATGTAACGTAAGTTATATTAATATATTACGCGAGTTATATTAATGATATGTAACGTGAGATACTTGTACAAAGACGACTAGAAATCTGATAGAGAATCGATATTCACAAGTAATCATCATTAATTAAAATAGAGAATTTAATAGTTACCTGATCGATCTCCGATCGTGTGATCCTTTGAGGGAGCAAGCATTTTTGATGTGTTAGAGGCTTTCACTCTTTGCCAATCAAAATTGGCTTTTCCGATATCATGAAGGTTTTCCCACCCGCAAATACCTTCCTCAAAAGTGCAGAATGCCACGGGGTCGCAAGCCTCTTTGGACAATTTCACGTCGTCAATCGCAATGTCTCCATTTACCCCATTTCCGTTAATACCTTCGAAGACTATCTGCAAAAATAAAAAATAAATAAAATAAATAAATAAATAAATAAAAAAATAAAAGTAAAAAGAAAGTAAAATGTCTAATAGATATTAAATAATCAACGAACACGCACAGAAATTCAGGTATCGATTCCTTAACGATATCGCATTAAAAGGAATAAGTTTACTCATTTTCAGAAAGTTTGTCTTTTATTGGTAACAGCCTTTGCGTACGATTGTTTCAATTCCTGGTGTTGGCATATCAGAATTTTTGTACTTTGTATAACTTTGGGCTTCATCAACGCGTAGCAAACCCAATATATAAAAAGTTTAACAACCACGAATAAGACATTTCTTGCTAATACAGAGTGTGTTCATTAAAAAACTATCGACAACACCCTCCCACATATATATATATAAAGTTTCATATAAATGAGTAAATACTTATGTGTTTATTGCTTTTAATGTGATATATTTAAGAAAAATAGTTATGAATCTAGAATCGCACTATTGAGGTATCTAATTGTGCACTTTGTGTTATTTATTTATATGGAATTACTGCCCCATATCACACACACACACACACACACACACACACACACACACACACACACACACACACACACACACACACACACATATATATATATATGACCACTCCATTTAATAACATAAATTAATATACGAAAATATAATTTTATGCGTAAATTTTCAGTATTTACTTCAGCAGTACTCAATACATAGGCAGAGCTAGGTAGTAAGTTATAAAATATATATTGCAATTAAGCTACACAGAATATTCCGCATTTCATTCTGGTATAGTTTGATTGCCATATATATAATCCTGATGAATTTTCACGAGAATGAAATGTGGAATGTTCTGTGTAGCTTAATTGCCATATATATTTTTATAACTTACTATATATATATATATATATATATATATATATATAGTCATCCACATACAGTACTGTTTCGCAGACCGTTGCGATATATATATATATATATATATATATATATATATATATATATATATATATATATATATATATATACACACGCACCGTACTTTGGGGTAATTGCGCAAACTGAAAAAAAGTGCTCTTTATATGCGAGGTTGTCAAAAGAGCACTTTTAGCTAGTTGGCGCAATTACCCCAAAGTCCGGTATATATATATATATATATATATATATATATATATATATATATATATAAATTTAAAGGAGATTAGAATAATAGTCTAAAGAGCTAAGTGTATTTTAATGTAATAGTGAAATTACTAGTTTAATTAAAATACAGGAAATGCTCGTTGTAATTTAGATATATAATAAGCTCGATAGTTAAATAGTTAAAAGAAATAGTTAAAACTTTTAAATTATAAATCACATTACTTAATATATATATATATATATATATATATATATATATATAATGTAGGTATATTCAGGTTAATATTTTCCAGAGGTAAAGGACCAATGAAGTTTAAACGAGATTAATACAAGAGTACCCAATATCGAATTAGGGCAAGATAATTTTTTATTTCACATAAGCATTAATATGTCGCTACACATTCATGAACATGTTTCGATTAACCAGTTACAAGTAGAGACCTTTTCAGACGATATTGCTTATACGATGTATAAGCAGTAAGCCTCAAGTTACTCGTAATTGGCTTACTGAAACATGTTCATGAATATGTAACGACATATTAAATCTTATGTAAAACAAATATATATATATATATATATATATATATATATATATATATATATATATATATATATATATATATATATACAAAAAAAGAGATATCTAACAATTTCTTTTCGCAGAATGAATCTGTTATTTTTACATTGCCCTTTCACCACAAATACTCCCCAGCATAAGTTCAAAATTAATTACACTATGTGTATACTATCCCCTTTCAAATAATACCCAACATCACCATTTTATAATAAAATTAGATGTACGAGTTAACATGGCGAAATGCTCAGACTTTAATTACGAGGCTCGCCCCTAAAAATAAGTAACTAAAAACACTAAAACGTTGAAAAGCTACGGAGACGGAAGTGGTAACATTAAAATAAGCGACGTTTTGTGCTCCAGAATTTATTTTTCTACATAGTCACCAAAATTCTCAATACACTTTTGCCAGATACTTTGATGCTTGGCTCGTAAAAGTCCGGAACACGCGTTGCCACTCACATCTCTGTCGCTACTCTGAAATACACGAACCCATCTCCTAATTGTGCTGATATCAACTGCACCGGCCTCGTAAACACTCAACAGGCGCTGATGAATGTTGATCGGTTCAATTTTTTCTACACAGAGGAATTCAATGACGCATCTCTGCTTCTGACGCGCGTCCATGACAAATTGCTTTTTCAGAGTCTCACATCGTCAATATCTGTATTAGAGAAATGAAACTTTCAGGCCACGAATGCATTAGTTTAGCTATCATAACAATGCCTTGGTCGGAATATACATATCACTGAGATTCGCTTGTTAATTTAATATTCCCTTGAAACTTCCCCCGTCCATAGGAAGCTAGTCCAAGCAGTCTAGAGTGAATAACGCTTAAAAACGTGAAAATGGTATTTTATCGTTAGCGTTGAAGACATGTATGCTCATCTCTTTCTTTCACTATATCGTTTTTCATTTAGTTATCTCTAAAGCTTCGTGTTTATATCCTACCTGGAATGGCGTCTCCGATGTAACAGAAACGGTGGCCAAATGCCAATGGCGACCTTGATCCAGTTGCATAGACCAAATCTGATCGCCGAATCGGTTATTCTGATACAAATACACATTCAACTTTGAAACATGGCTTCCGTACATGAAATACCAGAAGGACAGACATCGTTCGTGGCTGGTTGCAGGATATACCGGGCTGTACAGATGGGCGTGGTCGTTACGGGTTCTTCCCATGGTTGAAATGTACATGTAATGACCTGAAAACAAAATAAAGCGCTAATAAAAAAGGAATGAATATTTGCTAAAATAAATTGATGTTTGCTGTAATAAATTGACTGCATTTTTAAGACGATACTTCGCAATAGTATCTCTACTTTTAAGCATAGAATAATCAGCCCCCTCCAGCGGTTTGCCGTATAAAACAACACACACACACACACACACACACACACACACACACACACACACACACACACACACACACACACACACACACACACACATATATATAGCTGTTTAACGGTACAAAACTTATAGATTACTTTGAAGAAAATAGCCGGCAAAACCCGAGGGTCCCCTTTCGTCAACAAACTCATCAGGAGTTAATCGTTGATCTATAGAAAATAAATAAAAAAAATATCACGCAAGAGCAAAGGCTTAATGAGGTGGGTGTGTAAATTTTACTGAGGGAGGGAGAGAGAGAGAAAGAAAGAGAGAGAACGAGAGAGAGAGAGAGAGAGAGAGAGAGAGAGAGAGAGAGAGAGAGAGAGAGAGAGAGAGAGTGAAAACGGGTGGGAATACGACTAAAATAAAATATTTACAGTTATATAAAATATATGTATGTGGGGACAAAAGGGAGAGTTAAAATATATCTCCAAAGAAGACTAATGACTTTACGAATTCTTTCTGTCGACAGAGAGAGGGTCTATGTAAGAGAATGGAAACTGACTCCAAAATCCGCAAGTGATTTTGAGAGTCAGCCCGGTGCAAAATTCTAAAACATGCCATTTTATACCCATTGGAGAACGCTGGATTTTTATGGAGGTGATGGCCAATATCAGATTCCAATGTGAAAGAAAGGAGGTAAGAACGACAAGGCTTGCCCAATCTTATTTTTGCAGAAACATGTTTGTTGATTCCAGTCTGCAAATTTAAGGAGGTTTGACTCACATAGTCAGCAGCGCACTGACAATTTAATTCATAAACTACATTGCTTTTTTGATGTAAGGTAAACCATCCTTAAAAACTAGGAGAAATGCAGACTTTATTGTAAGAAAAAAAATGTAAGGAAAAATTCAAGATAGCGCCGACTCTCTCTTTAACACGGTAAGATATCCTCAACACGGCACAAGAAGCAACAGCCACACGATTCCCCAGCCAACTCAATCGTCACTCCCCCACGTCTTTCCCCTCACCCGCTTTTATCGTCGTTCTAGGCCGGCTAAATTTGCATATTCCGAGAGTTCGTGTGACTTTGCGAGACATCATACTTTACAAAAGACGGCGGTCGCCATCTTGGTCCCTCTTTTCTATTTTGGTCGGTAACGCTGAGCTGGTCTCGAGGTAAGTCTTTTTCCCCTCATCCGTCTCTCCCACGTACCCACACAACACGCAAACACGCGGGCGCTTATCTCCTGGATGCACGTTACACTCCCCCCTGATCTGATGATCACATAGAGAGCACTGGGGGGGGGTGGCCTTTTAGTGCGTGTGCTTCTGCGAAGAGGTACATTCACTGTTTCAGATTCGGGCTCTGGATCTGGTTCCGCCTCATCAGATGAAGTATCGCTATCAGTCTCTGGAAGGGGCTCACTGAATCCGTGCATCGGCAGCTCATCGCTAGACGCTTCACTGCTTTCTTCTGTAGTTGTATGACGCACCTCGGTAGCTGGGCGAAGATCTCGCACATGTCGTGGGGTTCCATCGACCAAAACAGACTGCTGGCTAATCACTCCAGATATGTGTCCTCGCTTAAACTTGTCGGTGCACCGATTTCCTGGAGGCCGCACCCACACTGGATCTCCCACTTCATATCTGTTATATGTTCCCTTGTCGGTTGGCTGCGTAGTGTTGATTCCCTTCACTCCGACTTGGTACGTGTAAATAGCATTCGCAGGTGCGGTTGAAGGGGACGTCCCGTCCTTTGGCGTAATGTTGTACCAATATGTTGCTTCCGCAATAGTACATCGCTTCCTGGCAGCAATTCTCTTGATGCTGCGATGGCTTCTTTCAGCAATGCCATTTCCTGATGGCACATGCGCACATCGCAACCGTAGACGGACGCCCCACTCATCTAACAACTGCCGGACTTGCTGGCTACAAAACGCTGCATCATTGTCAGTCAGGAGCTCTTCCGGCGCACCTCGCTCAAAAAAAATGGATGATAGGTGGCGAACAACATTTGCTGAATCCTGTCTGGTCATCTGCCGCCACACCGCAAATCTCGTAGGCCCGCAATCAATGAGAGTTAGAAAGGGCTTGCCACTGTAATGAGTAATATCCATGGCCAGCCGCTGCCACACACTCTCAACTTCCAAGCGACCCTTCTGCCATCGCTCTGGTGCAGGATCAATAGACTGGCAAGCCTCACAATTTCTGACGATCTGTCTGACATCCATCTTGGTCACTGCTGGGTATGCACGCCTCACAAAATAAAGGGTCCTCTTGATACCCGGATGTCCGCTCTGTGCATGAATTTTTTGTATTTGACATGGGTCGATTGCAACTGCACAAGATCGAACAGTAATCTCCATTCCCATCTTCGCGGCTTCATACCATTTGTGAGGTACACGGGTCAGTTGGTCAGCACGATTACAATGTGATGGCACCAGAGTGACGCTCAGTGATACCCCATACTCAGATACCAGGTTTTTTAGCGTGTCTAGCCTTCTCCGTATTAACATTTCGCTTGCTGCCTTGGTACGGATTCGTGTCCGTCCTGAAAGTGTGTCAGACACCCAGTGGTAGACACAGAGAGAATCTGTGTACAAGGTCAACTTCTTAGACTGCCACTGCAGGGCCAGATTTACCCCCTTTACAACAGCGTCCAGCTCTGCCAGGTTGATATGCTGAGAATCTGTTACGGGCCGCAGCCAGCACGCATCCTCGAACACGTTTCCTCCTTGCTCCAACGATACTCCCAACGCCAAAGAACTGGCATCAACCCACACACCTACGTTGTCTCCGTTAACACACCACCGCCCACAGGCAGGGTCCTTCTTGTTCACTCTCTCCAGTGTCTCTTTAATCATCAGAGTTAGTAGGACATCATCGGATATGTCATCCCAACTCGTGGTTGTTAAATTTGCTCTGCGTTTAATCACACCCACCAACAGCTGCGCGGAGCCAGCCACAGACCGGTAAGTGACCAACAAGTTTTCCACACCAAGAAAAAACGGTCCGCCTTGTAACGAGGTTGGGGATGCTTGGAATTTCACTGCCACGCCTCCATTGTAGGGTGCCATCCTCTTCATAAACATCCAATCCCAATACACGTGCTCCTTCCCTTAAACGTTCGGGATTCTTGCATTCCAGACCAAACTGAGCCAACTTTTCTTTGACACACGACGCAGACTGTACATCTTCATTGACGTATACGTCATCAATGTAAGCTGACGTTGAGTCCCTCATGGGCTTTTCTTGGGACAATACTGTGTTGACAATAGTCTTCATGATCTGTGGTGCCACATTTAGGCCGAAGCCAAGGCGTGTAAGGCAGTACCTCTGCCCCTGGAACCAAACTGTCTGGAACGGCCACAACGTCTCATCAACTCGCACCTGTAAATAGGCTTTTCATAAATCCAATATTGAGACATTAGTGCCTTTCTGACGCCATTCCCTCAACTTACTGGCGCATACGTCAGCATCGGCAGTGTAGGCTTCAATATGCTTGTTAAGCTCCCTATAGTCCAGCACGGGCCGTACTTTCGACTTGTTATGCTGGACTACTGCCATCAAGGGTATTAGACCCTTCGGAGGCCCAAGCTTGTCCTCAGGGTAGGGGATTAACCAGCCATCTTGGATCCACGCCTTTAGTTCCCTTTCGTATTCTGCTCGGGCCTCACTGGGTATAGGGTAATCTGCAACCCCATTCTTGAGTTTAGTCGGTGCCATTCCCTCGGTCCACTTCCAAGATGCAATCCAGGCCCTCTTGCGCGAGTCGTAGTCCACTGTAAAATCCGGCCGATCGATATGGAGCGCTGCACACACTGGGGCCTCTAAGAATCGCACCTTTCCATCCCGATGAATTGCGACTCCCCCCAGCGCCTTGATGGCATCGTATCCGAGCAACAGGTCAAACCCCAGGAGATTTCCTTGGGTCACGAGCACATTGATCTTAGTGGCTGCACCGGTGTCCGTGTAGATCTTGACAGTTCCAGCTCCACAGCATGTCTGGGTCTCGCCTCCTATCGTGGTGACTTTGATCTTCCTCTTAGTCCAACTTGGACACAGCCTGGTGCTCACTATAGTATGCGAACAGCCTGAGTCGAGAAGTGCTGAGCAGGGTATCCTGTTTACGTAGACGGTTATTACTGGTTGCGCCTTGTTCAAATTTTGCTCGGGGAGCAGGGCGGCGCTGACGTCCTCTCCCCTGATACGTTTCCCGCACAGTTTTGGGCTAGATGCCCCAAACCGCCACACTTAAAACAGCGCACACGCCCCCTGTTGGTGCAATTCCTTGCAAAATGTCCGCGTCGGCCGCAGCGAAAACATTTCCCATTGCTTGCAGGGTTCTGATTCGGAATCTCCCGAGCGCCAATCTGGCCTGTCTGTGTCGCCATCACAACTGGTTCCCCCAGGTCCTCCTCATCTTTGATGATGGCTCGAGCACGTTCCATCAAGTGTTCCATGGTCGTTGTTGAAACGCTGGTTGAGGCTCTCAGTAGCTGCTTCACCCGAGTGGGAAGGCCCGCCACAAACGCGTACGCAAGCGTCCGCTCCGACACCCCTCCACCGAACAGAACTGCGAGTTTCTTTAACTCAGCGAAGAAAACGTCCACGCTTTCCTCCGGTAGAAGTTTTCGGGAAGCAAATTTTTCATAGGCCGTACAAGGATCCATGGCAAATGCCTTGTACAGCGCAGCTTTAATTGCGGTGACATCTCCCTTTTCGGCAGCACTGAGTTGCTGATATACACTCAAGGCACCCCCAGCCAATCTCAGGGGAATTACAGTGTGTACCCTTTTCACCTCACAAAGGTCGCACGTCAGCTCGACCCTTTCAACCCAGTCGACGATGGACGTGGTCCCGTCAAACTCGGGTATGAGCTTTAAGTCAAATTTCGACTCGGTCATAGTCCTAGAGGCCAAATGGCCGAAATAGCTTGTAAGAAAAAAAATGTAAGGAAAAATTCAAGATGGCGCCGACTCTCTCTTTAACACGGTAAGATATCCTCAACACGGCACAAGAAGCAACAGCCACACGATTCCCCAGCCAACTCAATCGTCACTCCCCCACGTCTTTCCCCTCACCCGCTTTTATCGTCGTTCTAGGCCGGCTAAATTTGCATATTCCGAGAGTTCGTGTGACTTTGCGAGACATCATACTTTACAAAAGACGGTGGTCGCCATCTTGGTCCCTCTTTTCTATTTTGGTCGGTAACGCTGAGCTGGTCTCGAGGTAAGTCTTTTTCCCCTCATCCGTCTCTCCCACGTACCCACACAACACGCAAACACGCGGGCGCTTATCTCCTGGATGCACGTTACATTTATACCAAAGACCAAATGCAGAGCAACGGACGGGAAGCAATTTGATACAGATTTAATGATTCGTCTACCCAAACACTGACCAATGTCCCCAATCCAAGGGATTTTTAAGTAGACGGGACACTTGGGTTTTCAATTCGCGTTCTAATTTACCGGAAGAATAAATTCTAAGAGCTCTATAAACTAACGTCTGAATAAGCACTATCTTCCTGGAAGTAGGCACAAATGAACGCCGGTAAATGTCGACTTGCGGTGAAACTGTGGTAAGAAGAGAGCTCTTACTGCGTTCAACTAAAACATCTAGGAAAGGCAATAAACCGTCATTCTCGTTCTCCATAGTAAATAATAACGTTGTATAAAGAGAATTAAGTTTGTAGAAAATATTTTAGCCTCATTTTCAGAGGCAAAAGCTGCAAAGGTGTCGTCGGGGTATCTGAAATATATATATATATATATATATATATATATATATATATATATATATATATATATAACTACTTCATTTACTCACAAATTAATATACGAAAGTATAAACTTATGCGTAAACTTTAAGTATTTACTTCAACAGTGCTTAATACGTAGGTAGAGCTAGTTAGTAAGTTATAAAAAATATATGACGATTAAGCTATACAGAATATTCCGCGTTTCATCCACTCTAGGATTCTTCAGGCTTATCAGGCGAGCCTGAAGAATCCTAGAGTGGATGAAACGCGGAATATTCTGTATAGCTTAATCGCCATATATATTTTATAACTTATATATATATATATATATATATATATATATATATATATATATATATATACTGCGTATCAAATTATTAACGAGTTTACATTTTTTTTAAATATTAAAGGAACGAATGAATAAAAATCCATGAAACTTTGAGAAAGTGCTTACAATACTATTCAGCTATTCCAGTCAGAAAATAAAAGTATTTAAAGTAGTATTAGCGAAACTATGGCAGAAGATAGGAATATCTGTTGATTTCAGTGTGTCAAGTTATTAACGAGGTTGAGAAAAAAAAACACGATATACCTATAAATTGTTTATTGAAATAATTTTCAAGCATTAAATGAACTCGAAAAAATGCTTAGAACACAATAGCTACATAGCAATTTCTACGTTGACATAATTAGTAGGGGATATGCGATCCTTTTTTATGAATGGCTTGTAAAAGAGCTTGGCTCACATAATTAGTCCCATTTATGATTTCGTCAACAGTTATTCCTCACGATACCTCTTGGAGAGCATCCCGCAGCTCATCTTTGCTCTTAAATTGATACTTCAAAGGTCCAAATCTGGTGAATTCGCAGGCCATTCCATCTTCCGTCGCCCAGAGAACTCCAGTCGTTGCAAATACTCTTTGCTTTTGTTTGCTTCATGCGAGAAAACATTATCCTGCATAAAAAATAATAGTTCTTCTGAACGTCAGCCTTTGCTTCTTCAGTCATGGTTCAAAGTACGACTTTAGAAAAACTATGTAAGCATTTGACGTCATTTTTACGCCTTCATTATCTCACATCCACCTAGTTGGCGCCTTAAACGCTGATGACGATGTCGTCCATCTAGGACCCATCCCTTGCTCCAGCCATCTGAGCCATCAAGCGTGACACGCACTTCATCCGTTAACAAAACTTTGGAAAAATACGTTTTCATGTTGTCCTCTGCCCATTTCAATCGGGTTTGTATGTGATGTTGCTTTAATGGAGGCTTTGTCCCAGGCTTTACAGATTTTACCACTTCTTTCAGAAGGTGACATCGAGTACTTTTTGAGACATTTTTCAATCTGGCTTGGTCAAATACTTATCGACTTGTCTGCCCAGGGTTCTTAACAACTTCACGTTTAATTTGGAGTAGAGATTTACCTTTATCAGCTCTCTGACGTACCTTTGACAAATTTCTTCACAGTTTGATGGTACCTCCCTATCATGTTCGATATTACGATGGTAGTTTTACCTTTTGCTAGCTGTTCTGTAATAGTACCTTTTTCAGAACTACTCAAACCACCATTACGACCCATTTTATTGAAGAAAAAAACTGCCTTGTTAATAATTTGACACACCTCAATTACCGTAGGTTCAGCAATTACGATGGCAAGTTGTTTACATTGCGCGGAACAGTACAAAAATTTCACACTACGCGCAGCTCAGCATTGCTAAGGTTTCCGAAGCTTTTTATACGAAACTACCGGTAAGTTTTTGAAACTGGTAAAAAATGGTATCTCGTTAATAATTTGACACTCAGTATATATATATATATATATATATATATATATATATATATATATATATATATATATATATATATATATATATAACGTAATCATGAAGGGAAGACTTAAATACATGATTAAAAACTTTTAAAATAAAGTCAACCTTAAAATAAAGTTAACGGGGTAAAGAGAAGAAAAAATGGGGGAGTCAGCTGACCGGTTTCGCCCTCGCTTTACTAAAGCTGTATCGAGGGATTTGTTTTGGAGAGAAAACACCTAATGGGAATTAAAAATATGTACAAATAAAATCACGTTGTGTTATGTTATGTGTGGGGAAAAATGGGAGAAAGCGATAAAAATATTTTTATCGCTTTCCCCCATTTTTTTGGGGGGGGGGCGTGAAGCAGTTGTTATTAAAAATATATATCTGTAAGATTGAAAAGTGCAATTGAAATTTCTATTTACGTCCAACAACGCAACACAATTATACGTCCATCTGGATTTTGATTACGACTGTAGGTGTCCGGCAAAATAAACCTAGTTCGGCGTCACTAATCTGGCGCATCAACACGATTTAGAAATACTTACCATATTTGCTGCCATAGGTGTGGTCATTCCGTGGCCCAGTAAAGTAAGTACTTGTTCTTCCGCTGCCCCAGGACCAGTCAAAGATGTCGGTGTCACCCTGCTCGTAACCACAAATGTCAGCTTCTTCAAAATCACAGAACTCTGAAAGACAAAATGATACGATTATTGATATAATTAATGTGTTACAGATTTATTTTTATAAGTTTGGAGAGCGGATGTATAGATTCAATAAAGTCTTTATTCAACTCACTAGCTTTGTTGTATAGCCGGGGTCATATTAGGAGACATATATCGAGTACATTTTAAAGAGATATGATTGAATATTTATATTGGGAGAGAGACGGCGGACACACACACACACACACACACACACACACACACACACACACACACACACACACACATATATATATATATATATATATATAACAATGATGAGAGATATTTATAACAGATTACAGTTCTGTAGATTCTTATAACATATATTAGCGAGGGGAGAGGGTGATCAGTTCTTTTAACACAGGAAGGGACAATCATTACTTATGATGGAGGAGTGGGCACATTACTTGGAAGGGTTTTATACAAAGTTCATTATAGAGATGAGTAACATTACCTTCAATTGTTGAATGTCGACACGAATACAACAGTTACAAAAATCGATGATGTTCTTTATTTCATTTGACCGGTCGAAATGATGATTGCCGCCAGGAATTCACATTGGTTCTACATAGTTAAACTTCGTCTCTGAGGGGACCCTCCTCTGACCATGTCAGCTCTTTCCGTCCGACTCTGCTGACTGCTCAAACCGATCTGCCCGACTGCCTTGATTTCACTAATCTCCTAATCCTGGCTCCTATATTGAGAAATTCCCTTTCTGCTATGACATCATATGTATGGCTCCAAACGTGACCAACTCACGTGGCTACTCACATGGCTCGGCACACGTTCCCAAAACACACTTCTGCAAACAAAGAATTCTCACTAACCTATTTTTCAACCTAACCTATTTTTCTATATATTTTAAAATTGTATTGTTCATTATTTTCTAGCTGACCTTTTTAATTCAGCTTTAATAAAAGAACGAACAATTAATTCTTTTTGCAATACACAATATTTAAATATTTCCAAAACAATAGCGAAATTCTAACATTCCATTTTCTGAATCTATTCTGAACCTTACTTACACGGTCCGGGTCTCGGCTTATCCTAGTCTCATTTTCCACTTATCTAAAGTTCTTACTTACAGGAAAAGGGGGCAGCCCTTTTTCCTGTAACAACTTTACATCATCAACGCTCTGATCCCCATCTGGCATCAATTGAAATGGATGGCTCTCGTCTTGGAGAGGCTCCATGTTTTGACAAGCTTCTGGGTTTGACCTTTACTCCTGATCTGAAATGGAACATGTACATCAAGTCTGTTGCCAGGGACGCTGGGGAAAATGGTGGGATCCTTTTACCGCTCCAGAAGATATCTCACTACTGATGCAATTCTCTATCTGTATAAAAGCCAAGTACGTCCAAGGATGGAGTACTGCTGCCACATCTGGGCAGGAGCAGCTAAAAACAGCCTATCCTGCCTTGACAGAGTACAAAATAGACTTCGGGTTTAGTGGGGATGCCCTTTTCTCTTCCCTGCAACCTCTCTCCCTCAGAAGAGACGTTGCAAGCCTGTCTTTGTTTTATCGCTATTTCCATGCCAGGTGCTCGTCTGAGCTCCAATCCCTCGTCCCCCCTCGCCAATCTTTCATGAGAAACACCCGTCTGGCTGAAATTACTGTCAATAATTTTCCTCACTCTATATCTGTGCCTAAATCAAAACGCGGATTCCATGAGCAAAACTTCTTTCTTAGAACTGCACGCCAGTGGAACTCTCTGCCGCTTGCCTGTTTCCCACCAGACTACAACTTGGACATCTTCAAGTCCAACATAAACAAACTCCTGACAAACCGCCCCCTTAAGTAAGACACTCTATCAAAACCCCCAATACTAATGATTACTACAATACTATCTCATTGATTACTGTACACGCAATAGCTCTTATCCCTGAGTGGCCTTCGGGCCTTGATAAGTGGTGACCCCCATGTAAAAAAACAAACAAAAAAAGACAACTTTATATCTCTATCCTCACTATTATATACAGGGAACTTTGTGTGTGCGTGAGTTCGTTCCCTATGGACTTCTAAGCGGCTAGGACGATTTTTATGAAATTTCACGTAAATGTACTTTATGAGCCTGGCAGTGTTTTTAAATAGGTTTTGTATCAGAATGTTTTCGCTAAGCATCGATAATCGAAAAAATCTGATGAAAGAAGGCACATGCGATTTTGAATAAAGTTAACACCTTACACACTCGTACATCACAAGTGCATTTGAAAAGTCTCATTTCCGCACAAGCAGAAAGACTCGGCATATAAAATCAACAGTAAGTTCTTTGATATGACAGGGACGCGTTCGAAATTAATTTTTCTGTTTAGAGCGCAGTCGAACTATGATATTTGATATTTGCATTTTAAACTTTAATGCAAGTCATTGTATATAGAAATAATTTTATAAAAATCTACAGTAGGTTCTCTTCAATACCAAATACCCACCTCCTATCAAATACCCACCTCCTTCGTCTTTGGAATTACTTATGTGATCCTCTCCCCTCCTCTTTCTATTACTTCACTCTCCTGAACTTTCTTATTTCTAACCTTAGATGCAGTTAAAATAGGTGTTAGCTTTCTTACCATTACCATTGATAATGCTGCTTTTATTCTCCTCTTCTGATGAGAAGCATTTAGCTTTGAAATTCCATGGCTTAAAGAGGTTTCCTTCCTCATTCATCTTTCACTCATTGTAATCACCCCATCCTTATTGACATGATAATGTAAGAAAATTATAATCTCTCTCTCTCTCTCTCTCTCTCTCTCTCTATATATATATATATATATATATATATATATGTGTATATATATGTGTGTGTATATATATATATGTATATATATATGTATATATATGTATAGATATATATGTATATATATATGTATATATATATATATATATATATATATATATATATATATATTGTTACATTAAAAGATGACACAATGCACATCTTTCCTGTATGTGTGTTTGCATATGTAATCAACATACAACCGTTTCACCATATCACGGGGCTCTTCACTGTGGTTAGGCGAGCATGTGCTCCAACGCTTGAATTCAAGGCCTGGTCGCTGGATCACTTTCAACTGTGACCAGCAGTCAAAATTTACTCGGATAGTAGGCGAGATTATAGCTCTTATGACTTTTTGTTTACATTCGCGCTACTGGTTAGCAAGACAAATTTATTCAATATAGAAGAATATATAGCAATGTTAGTGAATAAACTTACCTCGTGGTGGACAATTATCGAGCAGAAGGTTGATGTCATCCAAAGACACGTCCCCAATGCCGCTACCGCGCACTGCTTCAAAGTAAATCTAAGAAATAAAATAAATAAACAATTTAAATTATCAAATACGAGGGGGGATAATAAATAAAATAAGATTAAACTCCACAATGATGACGTAACATTGTTTGGCTTTTGGGTAAAGATCAAAGTGTAGTATGTGTTCTTCAGATGCTACACTTCAATTTCTTGTTCTCTGTTAGTGGAGGAGAAATCCTTCACGACTGAGACAATTTTTATTTTTTGTTCCTTTTCTCCACATTAAAAAAACGACCCTGGTGTCTAACTCTGTCCCGTGGGGAGGCATTGTAAATAGGAACATTGTTTAATAAATGATGATCAAAATTAAATGCTGCGTACGCATGGAATTGTTAATAAAATCCACAGTCCTTCCTTCAATCAAGCCATAATTTGGTGTAAAAAGTTTCAGTCTTTTTATAGCCGCTCATTGATATTTTCCAAGTATGAACGTCTGCGTCACAAGCACAATTGGACATAGTTGATTTGGGATGTGATGTTTCTCTTTTGTTTAGGAATAGTCTGGGAATTGCTTTGCTAGATATTATTGTAACGTTGTCGTTAATATGTAGACTACGTCGCAAGATAACATTGAAAAGTGAAAAAATTCGACTTGCCATTTCAGTTGTTAACAAAAGATAATTACTCCTGCTTCTTTGGCCACGTATGACTTCTCGTCCGCTATGATGCTACCCACGAGTCTCAGACACATGCTTTTCCGAACACACTTCTCTGTCCCTTTGTCTCTGCTGTGACGTCACATCGCACAACCGGCTTGGTCATTTGCATGTGCTAACTGTCATATGCAAATGCTGTTTGCTGCTAACAGTTCCAATGGCTCTGTTACGTTCTCTTTGAGATAAAATGCGTGGGAGTAAGGCCAAGTAGCATGAAAATGTCATCCACTCTGACCAGCAGTCAAGCAAGCAAAGACTGTGAGATATTTGTGTCTTAAGCTTGGTAGATAAGTCAGCAAGAATGATCTACGTTTTATTTTTCCTCCATTGTACATCATTCTGTATAGGCAAACGAACGCATAAAGAGAGCGTGTCTGAAGTCTAAAAACATTATTGGCCAAATAATGTGTGTGTGTGTGTGTGTGTGTGTGTGTTACAGAGATAAAAAAAAACAAAATTTTTTCTGATTTTCTGTAGCATATAAATAAGTATTATGCTCTTACATTGATAATGTCTTTATAATCAAGTACTTTGCCGAGGTTCTATCCGACAAACCCCGACAAACCTTCTACACACACACACACACACACACACACACACACACACACACACACACACACACACACACACACACACACACACACACACACATATATATGATTACAAAAAGGATGGTAAAATTTATTCACGATCCATTAGTTATATTAGGAGATATTAGCCCATATTACTTAGTATTAATATTCTTATAAAGTTAAGTGTAGATGTGATTTGCCAGAAGCTAACAAGTTAATATACATGATTAACAAGTGATAACTAGGGTTTTGACAACAGCATATTCTTTTCATTGTTTTGACTCTCAAATATATATCCGTTGATATCTTACATGTTTTTATATAGACTGATGTGGTTCTCGGTTGATTAAGTGTGTCTCACTGTGTCGGATATATACTCGAGAGTCAAAACAATGAAAAGAATATGCTGTTGTCACAGCCCTAGTGATAACCTTTGAGTTCAATTCATATAAAGATGTAGATGTTGATTCCTAACAATGATTTTGTAATATTGGAAGTGTTTGGAATTAATTTTGCTTATTAACTGTGAATTCGAGAGAAAGAAAAGGTATAATGCCTCAGACCAAAGCAATTCTTTGTCTGAGAAGTACGTGTGCAAATAGTTTCGGTGAATGAACAACTGGATGGAACCGTAAAATGTCACCAATGAGAGGGGTTATCAGTGTTATTGCTATTTTTTTCATCATATCCAAGTGTACTTTTAATTGAACGACAATAAAATATTCAGTACGGACTTGGTGGATGTCAAGCATAGATTTGGATTCGATAAATGATTAAACATTATTTTATTACCAGTGTGTTGCTGGCTATGTGGGTCGAACCTCCTTGAATTTGAAGACACGGATTAACCAACATGTACCGGCAGAAATTAGACGAGGCAAGCCACGTTGCTTACACCCTTCTGCTTTGGAATCTGACATTGGCCAGCATTTAATTAAAGATCCAGCTTGTGCCAGTGATTATAAATTAGATTGTTTTAGAATTGTCCACTGGCTGACTCTCAGAATCATTAAAAGATTTTGGAGTCAGTCTCAATTTTCTTATGCAAGCCATCACTTTGCTGACAAAAGGAGTTCGTAAGACCATTGGGCCTACTCGGAGATATATCTTAATCGTTCTCATACTCTCTCCATCTTAACTGTACATATATTTTATTTTATATTATATTATCGTATATATATTTCATACGAATTCTCAATCGCCCCCACCTTTCACCTCTTTTTTTACTTGTATATTTCAGAGTATTTGCTCGTATGTGTTAATTTGATTCATCTTTTGTGTCTTTCAACACCAACAATTAACTCCTGATGAGTTTTTGATGAAAAGGGCCCCTAGGGTTATTTTTAAAGCATTACACAGTTTTTGTACCACTAAAAATTTATTAGGGATTTTAGGGATTACAATTTTTTCGACTTTTTCTCGGAAACAACTAAGCCAAGCCCTCCGACATTTTGTTTGGAACTTTGTCATCATAAGGTGCAGCAAACTAATCATTATGGTATCGTTCGATATAAAGTTAGTTATTAATAGTGTTGGAGGTACTGACAGCATGGGATTAATGGACTATCTGATGACGTCACTTCCTCTGGTGACGTCACTTCCGGTAAAGAGACCAGTGCCTGGCAGTCAGAGATTGGTACGCGACGAAGCAGATCGGGTGCACACGCCCACAGTTGAGGAATGGTATTCTCAACCTGTCTTTGTCTGTAGTCTATGTGTGTTTCCTTTCATTTATTACCATTTAACCCCATAACAAATAGTTACCATAATGCCACATTATACGGCACAATCATGTTGGCACACCGGTTCTTGCTAGACCACCGAAGTTAAGCAACGTTGAGCCTGACCAGTACCAGATGGGTGACTATTTGGGAAGGCGAGGCAGTCTATCCTTCTATCGAGGGTAGATGGGACTCTCTTAAGACATAGTAGGCACTCCTACTAGTAATGGCGTCACGATAAAAAATACCCTTAATAGCCCCGACGAAGCATCAAGCATTCAGCTACCTACAAGATTTGAATTACACTACAAATTCGTGTAGTGAGTTCAATCTCGGCTGCGGCCGCGCTGGATAATGCCACACTTTACAACTTTTCTCGGCAACTACTGCACCGATCGTGCTGACGTTTTATACAGACCTTTATTACGAGTAGGTACAGCAAACTAATAATCATGGTATCCATTCGATGGAAAGTTAGAGATTAGCAGAGTTAGAATTTCATACAAAAATGAGCACAATCATCAAATTGGCATAAAGTACTCATTCTAAGTCAACAGGACGTAGCTTTGCCTGTATTTTTTAACGGATTAAAAAACAACTTTTTTCTGCATATGCGTAACATCCATTCCTTTGGGTGTTATGGATCTAACCTTTTACGACTTCGTACATAATATGTGCTTTGCTGCTTTGGGTACCTGAGATAAAAACCCCTACAATCTACAAAGGTATAACGAATAGTTACAGCTTATGGGAGGACTTCATGCAGAACAGAAAATCTCGACGCATGATATTTGTTAAGAATGAAGCACATAATAAATATTTGTGCCTTGCAGAAGATTATGCCTGGAGACGAATATGTGTGCATATGTGTAGCACATGAATGACGGAAATATGTGTAAGAAATGAGAACACTCACAGGTGATTTGACATAGACATTTTATTTACAAGGAAGCAACACGGATAATAATACAAACGATATCTATCAGTCTTAATTCGATATTACTTGAGTTTGTGCGTCACAACTATCACGGACAGAAGTAATATATCTTCATTTACTCGAAAGTCATCCTTTCGTTGGTGATTGCCAGTGTCTGTCTCGTTCTGTTCTCGCGTATCCATGTAAGAACCTGCATAACAGACGTAAAAAAGGGAAGGTAACTCCGCCTGAAACAATAAAGGAGTTAGCTCCCCTAATCGTAGTTTTATCGTACTAACATTATTCCTATGCTCTGTGCAGATGTGCTATTCGCTGCTCCTTCTTAACAGCAACCGCCACCACCACCACCACAACAACATAGCTGATTCCTGACCATTCAAACACGACTTACCTTGTTCGTTTTCTCCGGTTTAGCAATCTCAATTTCTGAATATCTCCAGGCTATTCCTTGGTCACCATATTTCGTCCATATTGGGTCTTTATTTTCACCCGAGTTCTTTACGTAGACATTTAATGTGCCTGGATCACCACCGTTCATGTGATACCAAAATATGAGGCAGACAGATTGTTCTTGATAGATGATGTCACTCATGAGACGCGCAGTCCGATTAATATTCAGCCTCGATGAGTTCAACATTATATAAGAACCTAAAAAGCAGAATATAGTACATTAAAAACAGCCAATTATTTGTTTCCTCTCTCGAAATCGTTCCTATATTCATTTAAAATATATAAGTTGTCTCTCTTTTTGTTTTGTGATATGGTTAGATTCTAACTGTCTTAAGAATGAGAGAGTTTACTTCAAAGGCACTTATTTTGGCGAGGATGTAGCATGTTGGACAGATAACTAGCTAATTTTTTGTATATCCAACTCAATTATTATCGATTAGTTTGGTCAATTCTTCGCAGCGATGACAAATCAAGTTAATACATCGCACAAAAAATGATTTTTGATAATTTCTTTTTTTTTTAATTTTGCAAATATTAATTTGTCTTCTGATTTTTGTAGATTTATAATGTTTAAATGTTTCATTTTGCAAATATTAATTCATTTTATAAATTTTGTGAAATTATTTTTATTCTAATTTTGCAAAAATGCTGAATTATAATTTAAGATTATATTTTTTTTTCCAAAAACGCACCACTTAAACCTATAATAAACTAAAAGCCTTGGTAATAATTATTCTCTTTCTCGGTTTGTTAAAAAGTTGTTTTTTTAACGGATACGGGGTTGAACTGCCACTCGCACTTCTAATTGTCTTAAACTTAAAGGAGAGTGGGTTTTGTTAAAAAAAAACCCTAAAAAGTCTAAAGCTGGCACAACATATATATATTTAATTAATTGGAAATTTGAAAAAAAAACAACTAAAAAAGATGAAGATAATAGTCCGCAATAAATAAATGAATAAACTGGTACAACATCTTCAGAAACACTATCTATGAGTAATTGTTTCATGTGAGAAAAGATCGTTTTTAACTTTTGGGAAATTAGCTCTCACAAAACACAACAGATGACAGGCAATAAATATGACCGTCCTATTTTTTGTGCAACGTGATATTTAATTAAAGTTCCTGCATGTTAAAGCAAGTGCATTTTGTCTTGTAATATAATCTTACTTGTGATATAATCTTACTTGTGATATAATTATACTTGTGATATAATCCTACATGTGATATAATATTACATGTGACATTATCTTACTTGTAATATAATTATACTTGTGATATAATCTTACTGATGATATAATCTTACTTCTTTTATGATATAATCTTACTTACAACATAATCTTACTTGTAATATAATTATACTTGTGATATAATCTTACTTATGATATAATCTTACTTCTGATATAATCTTACTTCTTTTATGATATAATCTTACTTACAACATAATCTTACTTGTAATATAATTATACTTGTGATATAATCTTACTTATGATATAATCTTAGTTGTAATATAATCTTACTTATAATATAATTATACTTGTGATATAATCTTACTTATGATATAATCTTACTTCTGATATAATCTTACTTCTTTTATGATATAATCTTACTTACAACATAATCTTACTTGTAATATAATTATACTTGTGATATCATCTTACTTATGATATAATCTTACTTCTGATATAATCTTACTTATGATATAATTATACTTGTGATATAATCTTACTTATGATATAATCTTACTTATAATATAATTATACTTCTGATATAATCTTACTTCTAATATAATCTTACTTCTGATATAATCTTACTTGCAACATAATTTTACTTGTAATATAATCTTGTGATATAATCTTATAATCTTACTTCTGATATAATCTTACTTGTGGTTGGCTGTTTTTATTTTACGGCATATCAACCCTTTTCAGGTTATTTAATGCCGAATCCAAAGATTTTGAAGAAGATTTTTTTTAATAGAATATATTTGTTATTTTCAAGTCGGTTTCTTTCTAACCCATAGTTGGGACCCTAACAGGTACTACCACACCGGGTCAGAGTGGACCTGGGAGCAATGGCAATTAAAGGGTGGCTCCACACTTCCCAAAGCCCGCAAGCTGGGGCCTCACCACTGGATATAGTTTAAAGTCATATCCAGGACCCTTACTTTTGATATAATCTAATTTAACTTTACTGAATATGTAATGTTGCTATACTTTTTTGCGAACGAGTTGAACTAACTAAAATCCTACCCATTTTGCTGTCCTTTGTGTGATCCATTTTTGGTCCATCGGAAGTGGAAAAGCCTGATTTCAAAACCCAATCAGCATTTTCAGTAGAATCCTGTTTCCAACCACAAAATCCACGCTCAAAATCACATCGAAGCATTGACGCTGAAAAAAAGTAGAGAATTAATCGCTCTCTTCAATCTGTTTTGAATCAATATCTATCTATCTATCTATCTATCTATCTATCTATCTATCTATCTATATATATATATATATATATATATATATATATATATTATTATAATTATTAAATACCGCCAGACACTAGTGTTTCATCCTTTCGGTTCACTCTGCAGAGCGTCACGATTAACACCAGTCGATATATATATATATATATATATATATATATATATATATATATATATATATTAATCAAATTCAAATATACTTATAAAATAAGCGTAAACCAATATTATTTTAAAAGTGCTCAATACAAAGTAGAGCTTTATTATTTATATAAACGTTAAACCAGCCTACACTAAATAATTTGTGTTTTTATGCCACATAATTCATGGCTAATTTCAGCCATTGAACCCTAGACAATAATAAAATCATCCAATACACCCCCCCCACACATATGTGTGTGTGTGTGTAACATTGCGCGGACGCAACAGCAAACGTATCCAAATGACAGAGACGTGTGCAAAGTGACGTCACAGCAAGGAAGAAGGAAAGTAAAAATTATAAAACAGAGAGATAAACATGTTACACGCGTGGCCGATGGAGACAGAAGAAGACGTGTCCTTAATATTGCTGGACAAAAACAGAGTATCACATCGCCAGAAACTTAGCAAAGCACATAGGAGTACCTGAAAACTTTTGAACAAGAGACAAGGCGTTATTCTGGAAGTACCTGTAAATGAACGTCTACCTTTTCAACTGCAAACAAAGTAAGTCGATTTCTTTCCTGCCTTTGTTTTCATTTGCGACTGTCTAAATACAACGTGTAGGTCTCGAGTGTTGACATGTAATGACTACGTTACACACATATGTATATATTATTAATAAGAGGAAGTTAAAAGTTGAAATGAAACTAAAGACAGTAGATTTTAATTATTAAGATCGTTACGTAAGGTCAGCGACACGGCCGAAATATTGGTTGGCTTTAGAAGTGTCTCTGTGTTAGTATTGCTATAGTCGCTTTTGTTAAGGTTGATTTCATAGCTGGATTAGCAAATAAGAACAAAACTACAACAGAACAACATTTAACACTTCTCACTTAGATTCACGAAACCCTGTGCAATGTTACGGTTTGTAGAGCGAGTTGTAACTTTAAAATTTATATATATATATATATATATATATAATGAATCTACATAAAATTTTCTGTATTTATTTTCTGTATTTAATTCATAAGTGCTCAATCTATATAAATATGATATATCAGGCTGACAAGAAACTTCTTGCGGTTTTTAACTTTTAAATTCAAATGAACATATCTCGACTCAAATAAAAAAAATTATTGATCGAAATAAGCACCATCAGAATCAACACAATTTTGCCAACATGAAACAAGTGTATGCATGTCAGTAACGTACAAATCTTGCGTTCTGTTGGCTATGATGTCGCTGAAGGCACTTTTTTTTTATATCGCTTTTGTTGTTAAATCATTTCTCACGCAGAAAGTTTTCAAAATGCTTGAAAAAAAATGTTAGTCAGTAGGTGGGAGGTCTTGACAGTTTGGCGGATGAGACAGAGTTTCGTAGCCCAATTCGTTCAACTTCTGCAGGAGCGGTTTAGTAACATACGGTCGGTCATATCGTGAAGGAGATTGGGCCTTTTTTGTTGACTAATGTTGGGTGTTGTTGTCGAAGTTTCTGAGGCATTTCACCCATTTGTTGACAGTACTTCTTTGCCGTAATGGTTTCGTCTGCATTAAAAACTGTAATGAATGAAACCGGCCGCAGATCACCAAACAGTCAGCGTGACCTTTTGATGCAACTCTGGCTTCGGGAAGTGTCGGCGTCCAACCACTGAGCTGAGCATCACCAGTTCTTGTAAAGAATTCATTTTTCATCGCATGCCATAAACTAGTCGAGAAAGAAGTCGTTCTTGTTGCACAAAAGAAGGGAAGATGACACTTCATAACGGCATTTCTTTTGGTTGTAGTTCAATTCGTGAGGCACCAATTTATTGAACTTTGTTGTCTTTCCGATCTCTCTTAAGTGGTTGAAAATCGTCGTATACGTTATGTCTAATTCAAAAGCAATTATCCGAACAGTTGTGCGTGGATTGATCGTTATCAACATCCGTAGGCTGATCACTGCGCTCATCATCGTCAAGACTCTCATCGACGACACAAAATTTCTTAAACCACAATTGTGCTATGCATTCAGTAGTAGGTCCTGGGCTAAAAGCTTCGTTGATATCGCGAGCGTTTTCAGCAATATTTTGGCCTAGCTTGCATTGAAATAACAAAATTGTGTAAATTTGCTTTTTTTCCTCTTGTATTCAACGTTCTGAAAAGAAGGCATACTTGTTTTAAAACGATTGTAATTTAAACGATTAAATAGAGCGAAAAAGCTCTTAAAATAATATATAAAGTAAAGGTATTATAACGAAAACTTATATGAAAATACATCATTTGAAATCAAAATGAAAAATTCTGAAAGAGCTTTCTTCTCAACCTAATATTTTTCCCCTATTGCCTGACGAACTCGTACGAGGATGAAACGTGGAAAATAATTTTTATTACCTGGTGTTGGCGGTTGTGTAATGAGTTCGACTGATGGTGTTGTCTGCGTCTCACAAGATCCATCCAGAAATATTACATCGTCGATTGCAATGTCACTTGCGTAAGTCGAGCCGCGTACGGCTTCGAAAACGATCGCGAACGAACTATTAGAAGTGACTGTTATGCTCGCATGTAACCAGTCTTGTCCCTGATTGCCTTGTTTCCGCCACAAACGTTTGACATTGTCCGGCGACCACAAATAAACATTCAATGCACCCATTCCTGTAAAGGTATAAATAATAATAATAATAATAATAATAATAATAATAATAATAATAATGATAATGATAATAATAATAATAATAATGATAATAATAATAATAATAATAATAATGAACATAATAATAATAATAATAATAATAATAATAATAATGATAATGATAATAATAATAATAATAAGCAGGAGGAAGACGAGGAGGATGGAAAGACCGAGAAGAGAAAGCACTAGTCAGACTTCCGTTGGATGAGTGTAAAGAGGATTGAGAAGGAAGCTTTTTGTCATCCAAATTCCAGTGAAGATGAATGGTCGCTGCTAGCGGAAATCAATGGTAAGTAGCTGTTGCGCTAACGCAAATTAATCTGAAACGACTATTGAAAGAGGTGAAGAGTACTGGAAATCTGGTGAAACTTGCTGTCACTCAGACTCCAGAAAACACCACAAGTTATTTTAAAAGAAAAATTTTTGATGATGGCCTCTGTGACTACTCCTCGTGAGTAAATACAATTCTGAAAAACTTTGCAAAAAGAATGGGAGAAATTGGAATGAGAGGAATGGCTGGAAAGATACAACGAATAACAATAATAAAGACAGCTGAAATATTAAGAAAAACCCTTGAGTGCAGAGACTAATACACATGAGCCATATTCGCGGGCCAGACAAACTGCTGCAGAGGCAAAAGATGAAGCGTTGCACGGAAACAAGAACTTTGAAGCTGCATATCTATAAGTCCGCTATCCCATACTCCCTTCGCCTCATCATCGACCCCCCCTCCAAAAATATTATGATACCAAATAGTCGAGAAGGGTCAAGGAGGATGGAAAAACCGAGGAGAGAGAGCACTGATCAGACCTCCGCTGGACAAGTGGGAAGAGAATTGGGAACTTGAAGAGGCTTACTGCTACTCAAATTCCAATGGAGATCAATGGCCACTGCCAGAGAGAAATCAATGGTAAGCGGTTGTTGCGATAATGCCAATTTATTTGCAAATATCAAAAGACTTGGAACATACTGGAAAGCTGAGGAGACTTGTTGTCACTCAGCTTCCAGGAAACGCCACAGGTTGGTTTCAAGGAGAGATCTTTGATAAAATGAGCCCATAATAATAACTAACAGAACCTGTGAAAATTCCACAGAAGTCTCATTCATATGTAGATGTTGGCATTCTGTAGATGTTCAGTATAAATGGAGACACTCTGATATTATTGCAGCTTATTTGTTAAAACTGCAAAAGTATTTATCTAAGCTAGAACAAACGCTCGACAAAGCTCAGTTGTAAAATACGCTTAAATATGATATTTTAATTCTTGCAGATTTCGTATATATTATTATAGAGTTAATGTTCCATGGATTTTTATATTTTATAAAGTCGCGACTTCAAATATAAAAATATATCCATATGACTTGGGTGCATCAGCTTGAATCGAAACTGAAACCAAAATTTATGCAAAAATATATGTATATATGTATGTATAACTTGAGTTTCTTCAGTTATAATCGAAACCAAAAACAAAACTTATGAAGAATTCTTGATAGAATTATTTATAAAAAAATAGATTACTGGAGTAGCATGAGCTATAATCGAAACCGAAACTTATGAATAATTCTTAGTAAAATTATTCATAAAAAATAGATGACTTTAGTAAAATTAAAAAACTACGAAACAAAAAGCTACAAAGTTGACATATTTTTGATCGGCGTTGCCTTGGATGAATAATATCCAAAATTAACAAAATTATATTTATTCATTGAAGGTCAACTGGACCAGATTTAAATAGGCGTGGGATCTGTTTTTCAGTCATTTGTGTACTAATTTAGAAAAGACAATGCCGACTCATTCCTCTATGAATCTATTATATGAAAAAGAGTTTGTATAGAGTTTGTATTATATGAAAAAGAGTTTGTATAGAGTTTGTATTATATGAAAAAGAGTTTGTATAGAGTTAGTATTATATGAAAAAGAGTTTGTATAGAGTTTGTATTATATGAAAAAGAGTTTGTATAGAGTTTGTATTATATGAAAAAGAGTTTGTATAGAGTTTGTATTATATGAAAAAGAGTTTGTATAGAGTTTGTATTATATGAAAAAGAGTTTGTATAGAGTTTGTATTATATGAAAAAGAGTTTGTATAGAGTTTGTATTATATGAAAAAGAGTTTGTATAGAGTTTGTATTATATGAAAAAGAGTTTGTATATAGAGAGGTAGAAAGACAGAAGTTTTATTAGAAATATCTTACACTTTTACCCCAAACAATGCCGGGTAACCTTGTCAGTTATGAATGAACCCAAAAATCCATATTTGAACAATTCGTGATTCAAACGAATGACTTACCGCTTCCATACATATTATACCAGAATTGAAAACATGAAGCTGTCGTCTTTTTATGCACCCAACTAGTTAGCAAGCCAGTTTCTCCCTTGTTGACCGCTGAGCCTTCTATGAACGCGTAGTGACCTGCAAATAAATAAATAAATAAATAAATAAATAAATAAAAAAGGTGGAAAGATAACGAGTATAGATATTCTACAGATACATCTATGGCATCACTTTGAATAGCATTGATAATCACAAACTCTCTGATTCTCTCTCTCTCTCCCTCTCATCCGACCTCGAAAATGCTTTGTTAATTTAGACTCCTCTAAAACCAAACTTCTGTCCTTTCAACACACATGCTTGGATACTCATTTCTCCTCATGAATGACTATCTCCTGTAGGAAGTTCCCTTATTTGTAAAGCTCATAGGACTGACTTTCACTCTAGAACTGAAATGGAAAACTTACATTGCTAAGACGGCTGGAAATATTGTTGGGTCATTCTACTGCTTTAGAAAGTACTTCACTCCTGATGTAATAATACCCTACTTTTATAAGAGCCAGATATGCCCCTAGATAGAGTAACACTGCCATATCCAGGGAAGGGGCACTGCCCGGAGAAATGTTTCTTGCCATAAAATCGTATAAAACTGATATCGCAACCCAGTGAAGTAAAATCTGCAGACTCTTTCATATACATGAGATTTTGCTAACCGTTGTCGAACTCTTCACAGCCTGTCTCCAGGATGCGATAATCAGTCGGATTATGTTGGAGGGTAGGAGAGTCAACATCAATAGCGAAAATCTACCACATCTCATCTTCGTTGATGATATAGTACTGATGGCACACTCTCTCCAGGAACTAAGTGATGTTACATAGTTTTTGTTAGAAGGGATGACATTTATTTTCGTTGTTCGTGTTAGAGCGTTCATGTTCATGTGCTGATATATCGTGTATATATAAAGAGAGAGACACTTCTGTATATATAAAGAGACAGGGTACATGTTAATACAGGAGAGCCGACGACATGTAATACACAATGAGAGGAGATTTGATATATAGATAGATAGATAGACAGATAGAGGAGATAGTTTGACATTTATACTTTTGACAGTTCTGTGAACGGGAGTGTTTCTATAACATTGACACACATATTTCTTTACACATTTTTGAGATGATGATTTTCACAAAGTTCTTATAATATAAATTCACAATACCTTTTCGTTGTTGAATAACATAACATGAAGATGCAGATACAAAAATGATGAAGTTGTTTGTTTATTCCACTTCAACCGGTTAATGGATTTGCATTAAGGAATTCAAGTCTTTACATGATTCTTTCTTCTCCCTTTCGCTTCCAAGGTTCTATGTCAGCTCTGTCTTTGACTCCTCTTCTCTCTTCCTCCCCTGACTAACTGACTGACTGACTCTCTTATCTAACTAAATCTCTCTATATTGATTACTCATGACGTCATTGCATACCCAAATCGTGCATATCATACTCGTGGCCTGACATGCTTCCTCTAACCTAATTTTCCTAACCGATTTTATAAATATGTTTAACATTTTCCATTGTCCATTTTTAAATTCCTTATTTTAATTTCATTTCTTTAACAGAAACAAAATTACATCATCACATTCCTTTTTCAATAAACAGATATCTAACTATTTTATGTGAACTAAACAATGGTAATTCTACATTCAATTTTCAATAACATTCTGTATTTATTTTAACTTATGATCAGAATTCTCAATTCCAAATCTAGCTTCACAAGTTCGAATACTCGGCTATCCCATCTCATATTTACTCACTTACAATAATAGACGGCTGTTCTTTAACTATTACATTCTAAACGAGATCTACTCTAAGAGCAAACCGGTTGGCCTCAACATGCATCTTGGGAAGACTAAGGTGATGTTAAACCAACAGCTGCCAAGTCGCCAATAATTGTTGATGGAAAGACCATTGAAGAAGTTGAAAGCAATATCTATTCGGGGGAAAAATTACGAAAGATGGAGATTGAGATAAAGACAAGTGTAGCATTGGGATGGGCAGCTTTTGAGAATACCAGGAGAAACCGAAAAGCAAATATGTCAATCAAAGGGAAGATCTTCAATGAATATGTACTACCTGTGATGATCTACGATAGTGAAATATGAACCCTGACAACTCGCCAAAGTGAAATCTTGGTAGTAGCACAAAGGAAAATGGAGAGAATGTTAGGCATCACTCTACAAGACAGAAAGACAACATCTGGATCCGCCAACAAACAAGTGTTATTGACATTAATACTGTCATCAAGCACAGATGAGCAGGGCACGTAGCCAGACAACATAACGACAGATGGTCCATCAGGACAGCAGATTGGACACCTTGTGAACATAAGAGGCCAAAGGGAAGACCAAGAACGAGATGGAGGGATGACAGCACATGGATCCGACATGGCAGCGAATAACTTGGGACAGAGTTAGATGGCTAAAGTCCAGGGAGGGGTTCCTCATTGAGTGATAAAACTGTTGTTGACTAATTGTTGTCTACTGTATCATCATGTCCAGTCATCATCATCTTGTATAAATCTGAAAATTATTGCCATTTGTATCCTCCGATACTTTTCCAGTCAGAATTCTTTATAGAAAGACATAGGGTAATTACACAAAGGGACTATGTGAAGGTTGCTAAGATCCTAAGTGAAAGTGTTTTTGTAGAACGAACTGGATTCGAACTTGGAACACCCAGGTCGTCAGTCTGTGCCGTTAATCATTAGAACACCGTCACCTTTCATTATGTCCAGTATATTTGCTAGACTAGGTTCTATTATTTTCTAGTTAGAATTGTGTTTTTTTAATTACATTTTCGCCCCCAAACAGTACCACTTTGATGTAGGGACTTATTATCAGGGACATAAGTTGCAAGGATACTATGTAGGGAGTTGAGCAGTAAGGTGTATGTTCACATTACGCTTGAACTTCTGCACGTCAGTAAAATTGTTTATAGAATAATATCGGGTTCTTACATGAAGGAATTGCATGAAAGTTGACAATATTTTAAGTAAAAGTGATTTTTGTGGAACAGACTGGATTTGAACTTGGAACACCCAGGTCGTCAGTTCATGTTGTTAATCATTAGACCATTGTCACCTCCCATTATGTCCAGTGTATGTGCTAGACTAGGCTCCAATTTCTTAGCCCAAACATTTGTGGCAAAAACTTGCTAAACCACAACAATAGTAAAGTACTTTACATTTCTCTCTATGTGTAATAAAAAATCAAACAGAACTTCCATGAACAAAGTTTCCAAGAAAAATTCCTCTGTGGAATAAAATATCATGAAGTACTGTTGCCACATTTGGGCAGGAGCTGCTAGAAGCAACTTATCCTGCCATGACAGAGTTCAAAATAGACTTTGTAGCCTAGTGGGGGATGACCTTTTCTCTTCCCTGCAATCTCTTTCCTCACAGAAGAGACGTTTCGAGCCCATCTCTGGTTTATCGTTATTTTCATGGCAAGTGCTCGTCTGAGCTCCAATCTGTGGTCCCCCTGGACTGACTTTCATGAGAAACACTTGTCTAACTGAAACCACTAGCAATAATTTCCCCACTCTTTATCTGTGCCTAAATCTAAACGTAGATTCCATGAACAAACCTTCTTTCATAGATTTGCCCACCCGTGGAACTCTGTTCCATTTTCCTGCTTTCCAACTGACTACAATATGGTTGTCTTCAAGTCCAATGTAAACAAATTTTTGATGAGCCATCCCCTTAAGTAATTCAATTTACCAAATTTCCACTACTAACGATTACTATGACATGTTCCCATTGACTACTGTACACTTATTAACCCTTATCCTCGAGTGGCCTACAGGCCTTGATAAATGGTGACACCTTTGTAAAAAAGGCTGCTTTCAACCCAACTACAACATCGTCGCCTTCTGACATAATGTAAGCAAACACATGTTGCGCTGTCCTTTTGTATGAACCTTTCTTAAGTAACTTTCTGTCTACCCAACGACCTGTTTCCAATCATCTTATAGCGACCCAAATAACAATTTATTTATCCTTTATCCTCGAGGACGTATCTAAAAGATATTTGAAAGATGCAAACATATGCATATTGTATTGGCTCCAAAGGCTAATGCTGCTCTACCACAATCTACCATGAGGGTCTCATGCCATAATTTGACCATAGTTGAGGACAACCTGAAAGATGAATAGATAACTAGATATGGTATTATTCTTGCGCATTTTAATTTTCTTCATTTAAAGATTGTAATGCTGGGTATGGGGCAGCTAAACCAGCTGCCAACATTTCCCTGCTTTTTATTGAAACCAACCGAGAGCTCTTTTTAGTATCCTCGTTGTTCTCTTAAGTGCAATTGTCTGGATCCCTTTTGCACTTGGTTCACCAGGAATATTAGTTAGGTAGGACTTCAGGTACTCCTTCATAAGCCCTGTGACACCTCTGATAACTGGTATGATTGATATCTCCTTAAGATTCCAGTTTCTTTTCATATCATACATGAGACCTTCGTATTTGGTCTGTTTCTCTCTTTCAGCTCTGTTCAGACCGCCACCATTAGGAACACTCATTTAAATCAGCTGCAAGTCTCTCTGACTTATTGCATATAACTATGTCAGGTTTCACAGCAGCATTTTCAAGGTAGGTGGCTGTAGAGATTACATGCTCGTAATGTATGGTATATAAGTCATTTCCAACTGTTCTTTCAGGTTAATGTTCCCAGGACTTGTTGCTACACTGGATGTTTCATTTTTTACAGATGGTCCAGTGGAGGTACTTACATACTTCATCATGTCTTGTTGTATAGTAGCCGTCCCCTAGAAAGACACCCATATGTTCTTTAAAATCAGACCTTTTTAGTTATGGAAGGCCCTAATAACCTATAATCATGTACATTAATCCAGTTCTCATGAATACTAACCCTGTCTAATAAAATAAAGCTAGCAATTATAACGACATATCCATATACTTAGTTTTTCTGACCTTTTCGCTTGTTCCTTTTATTTCTTCCTTCATACTGCTAACTTCTTAACACACACTGTGGTTTCTGTTTTTCTATTTAGAGTATTTATGGATGCCCATCCTACCATCACTTATTTAAATTTGTTTTATATATTCTAAGCCCGTATCCATATTGTCACTAGTTTTTAATATCAAACAGAAATACAGGGTGACCCCCCCCCCAAAAACGGGCCCCAACTATAATTAGGCCCTGTTTCTTAGTGTTTTGTCCGAATGGAATGAAACTTTGGTCATATCTAGTTTATTATATTTAAAACATCACATCAAAACATTAGGGGTTTTGGCCTTTTTTCTCCGTTCTACAGCATATGTTCTAGATGGCCTCCATTTAGCTATTGTTTTTTTTGGTCACACTGTTGTGCCCAGGAAGCGAAAAATCATAAGTAATTTTGGACCATACGTAACTATAAAGGTTTGACTTTCACAAATGTATGCTTCTCTGTCTAGATTTTGTTTCTGTAGCTATATCCAAGTGTTTTCGTTAGTCTCATCTTTTGTCACTGTAGGCGAAGGCGTCACCCCTTTCCCTAGATTGCTCCGGTTACCCTTGATTCTCATTTTACAGTGACGAGTGTGTAAAAAAGAAACGTTACGTACCATTTTTTGAGTCTTTAGTATGACTCAACCGATGATTAAATCCCGGTCCCTCACCCCACCCCTAACCATCATAAAAAACACAATATATATATTTGTTTTGTGCTTTTATCATGCATGCAAAGCACATGAGTCATGCTTCGTTCTTCAGCTCCCGATAAAATTTTGTCCTACATGGGTATATTTGCTGATGGTACCATGCTCTATAATAAACACAAGAGAAAAAAAAACATTATCCTCTCCATTCAAAGCGATGGCAAAAACCTTACAAAAATGTACTATGTAGTAGAATGAGGACAAAAATTAACGGTAACATTTAATGCTACTAAGACTAAGCTTCTTTCCTTTTACAATAACAAGGAACCTTCTAAATCACTGATTGCCATGACTAATAGCACTCTACTTGAGAGCTCATCATTCAAACACCTCAGCTAAATATTCAAAGGCAACATCAATTGGAACTAATATATTGAAGTTATTACCAAAGCTGATGCAAAGAAGGTGGGCTAGTTCTACCATTTTGAAAAACTACTCATACCCGACAGTATTTGAAATCCATACGAGGCTACTATTCACACATGCACGGAGTATTGTTGTGACAACTGGGCTAGCGTTTCTATCACTAGTCCCTCCTTTGTAGGTCGGGTTTGTAAAAAAGGGTCTCAAATATAATCGGTCCTGCACTATCAACAAAGCTGCAACCCCTGTCTCATCGCAGCAATGTTACAATCCATGTGGCTATTTTGTAGGTACTTTAATATAATATGCTCTGACGAACTCGCAACACTTGTGTCCCCTCGACATACATACACCCGACTATCATGACAAGAAGCAAAATTCCACTTCTTCATTGTGCCGGAAAACCTTCTACTATCCCTGTTTTCTGCTTCCCTGATTGTACTAACATGTTAAAATTTTAATGTAATGCGAACAGGTATCTTGTTTCTCAACTCCCTACATTGTGCCCATGTAGACATGGTCAAAAATAATAGTACCCTTGCGTCCAAATTGAAATATGTCTTGTTTACGACGACTAAGAGTAAACAAACAAAAAATAGAAACGACACGGCCAGAATAATGTTCTGGGCGTGTATATGGTCGCACATTACTTACCGTTTGGAGATTTTAAGGTGTGATCTGTTTGCGGCCCTGTCATTGATGAATCTGTTTTACCATGTCCACGGATCCAATCGAAGCTGTCTCCGTAGACATTAGTGAATCCACAGAAGTCCTGCTCGAAATCACAGAGGCCATTGCTTGAACAGGGACCCGGGAGATGTTCCACGTCGTCGATCATTATAATGCCGTTACTGGTCGGTCCAGATGGATGCACGGATTCGAATATAAACTTGAATGAGAAGAGGAAAAAAAGTGAAGAAATAAATTGATTCTTTATGGATATACGTACTAGCTTAATTATATATCTATGCATGGTTCAAGCTGTAGATATATATAAAAAAGCAAATGAACTTAATTGAAACACGTAGGAGTACCCGTTCGAGGTAAGATTCATCATATTTACCTTGTTCTTTCGCCCAGGAGTATAGCATTTGTTCTGATACTACATTTCCTTTGTTTTACGGTGGTAATGTTTTATCAGGTACTCTCACCTGAATATGCATCTACTAATATTAATAATAGTCCTATCTCATTGACATAGGCATGATCCATGTGTACTCTGCTCCATGGTTCTGCTTTTCAGGGCCACACATGTATTTTCTTTTGCTTGAAATTTCTGAGTTCTGTGCATTTTGTGAATCTTTTTACGTTGTCCTCTACGTCTCTTGAGTACCCCGGCCACCATGATCCAATTTTAATCTTCTTTGCAGACCTGCCACTCCACAATGTACATCATCATGTACACCTTTTATAACCTGTCTCCTCTGTGTTTCTGGGGGAACTACCAAGTCTCCATTATATATTACCCCGTTTTCTATAGTCAGTTTACGTCTTATTTCTTTGAATGGTCTTTCAGACATTGAACAATTTCCCCAGCGATTCTCTTTTATCATCAACACTATTCTGTTTAACACTGGGTCATTTGTAGTTTCAGCAGCCATTTTATCTACAGATATTACATCGGTTTCTACAAGGTGCAGGAATGTGTCTTCAAAGTCCTCGTCGTTTTTGTTCTTATCCTCTTTATGAAACCTCAATCTAGATAAGGCATCAACGTGCGGTATCGTATTCCCTTTAACATACTCAATGTCAAAGTTGAATGGCATCAGTCTAATCGCCCAACGTAATATTCTGGACGTTGTAACTGTCGGTAATTCTTTTCTTGGTTGAAAATAAAATCCAATGGTCTATGATCACTTTTCAATAATAATTTTTTTCCCATCAAGAACTGTCTTGCTCTGTCCGTTGTCCACACTATGGCCACTGCCCCCTTTCTATATTTGAATACTTGTGTTCAGTCGTTGTTAATCTCCTCGATGAGTACATTATGGGATCACCATCTTGTGATAAAATGCCGGATACGGAATGCTCACTAGCGTCAGTAGTTAGAGTTATATCCTTCTTAGGGTAAAAAATTTGTACTATTGGCTTTTCCGCCAGAATCTGTTTTACGTTGTCACTCAGCTTGTTGTCACTCAGCTTCCAGGGAACATCACAAGCTGTATTCAATGAGATCTTTGATGAACTGTGTGTAAGCTCCTCGTGAGCCATTAATAATTGAGTGAAGATCAAGGAGAGGGAGAGTAACGCAAATAGACGGAACTCAAAGGAATATGGAAGATAAAGATAAAGATCACTTATTGTAGGTACATTTTGAAGAATACCGAAAAATTTTTTTTTAAAAAAGAATAGGAGAGATTAGAATTAGAGAGATGGCTGAGAAGATACAACGAAAATTAAGTAAAACCCTTTGAATCCAGAAACTAACACACATGAGCTACAGGCACAAGCCGGGCATATAACAACTGCAACAGATGTAAAACACAAAGGAATATCATATCATAAGGCTGACTGGGATAGCTTCCGTACATTTATATCTGATCTACCTCTGCATTCCATGTTTAAAAAGGATGTGTCCTCTATAGTATTAGACCTAACTGAATGGTTAATTGTAGGTATTGACCATTTCATACCCTCTAAAAAATTTCAGCAAAAACCTAACAGCCAGCCATGGTTCTCTCCAGAATGTGCTGCTGCCATTGCGCACAGAAATCACTTTTTCCACTGCTTCAAACGTAATAGATGTATGGAAACTAAAGCCGTTTTCAGGACTGCCAGCAACCATTGTAAGAAAGTAATAAGGAACGCAAGAGAGTTGTATGCTCAATCTGTTAAGTCCAAAGTAGCTGAGCAGCGGCTTGGTTCCCACCAGTTTTGGCAAATAGCAAACAGAATCCTGAACAGAAGCGTGTGCTCCATCCCAACTATTATCAATGGATCTGAGGTAATCTCGTCAGCATCAGACAAAGCCAAACTCTTTGTCAAGAACTTTGCAGCTAATTCTACCCTTTGCGACCAAGACCGCCAACCCCCAATATTTCCTCTTGTATCAGAAAACACGCTATGTGATATACGTATATCTGTACGTGATGTTGCCAAGCTAATCAAAAACCTTGATTCCAGTAAAGCAACTGGCCCTGATGGTATTCCAATTATAGTACTCAAAAAACTTCAACCTGAACTAGCGCCCATACTTACAAAACTGTTTAAACGTTGTCTTAAGGAGAATAGTTTCCCATCTCCCTGGAAAATCTCATCAGTATGCCCTGTATTTAAGAATTCAGGTGATCGCTCATCCCCCTCTCAGTACAGGCCAATAAGTCTCCTGTGCGTCATGAGTAAGTTGCTAGAATCTGTATTAAATACAGAAGTAATCAAACATCTCAACAAAAATAACCTTCTTAGTGACACTCAATATGGTTTCCGTTCTGCTAGATCTACAGCAGATGTCCTTACAGTTATATCGCATAGGATTAGCAAATCTCTCGACGGTGGCAATCTTTCTAGGGCAATTGCTCTTGACATATCTAAAGCCTTTGATAGGGTATGGCATAAAGGTTTACTTCATAAGATCGCTAGCTATGGTATAGCTGGAAAAGTCTTCTCAATTATTAAATCATTTCTTTCTGATAGATTCATAAGAGTAGTAGTTGAGGGGCAAAAATCAGAAGCTCACAATATTAATGCCGGTGTCCCTCAGGGATCCATCCTGGGCCCAACTCTTTTCCTGATCTACATTAATGATCTTCCAAATCATATCCTTACATCATTTGTAGACATTTATGCTGACGACACTACCATTTATGGTACCACATCTAAGACAGTAAACGAGCAAGTTCTCTCCAATTCTCTCTCCTCTGATCTTGAGCACGTAGTACAATGGGGAAAGGAGTGGCTGGTTACTTTTAATGCATCTAAAACCAAGCTTCTCTCTTTACATCATCAACATTCTAATCCACATTTGTCATCAATTGAAATGAATGGCTCTCGTCTTCAGGAGGCTTCAAGTTTTGACAAGCTTCTGGGCTTGACCATTACTCCTGATCTTAAATGGAACACGTATATCAAATCTGTTGCCAAGGCCGCTGGAAAAATGGTGGGATCTTTCTATCGATCCAGTAGATATCTCACTGCTGATGCTATTCTCTATCTATATAAGAGCCAGGTACGTCCAAGGATGGAATACTGTTGCCACATCTGGGCAGGAGCTGCTAGAAAGAACTTGTCCTGCCTTGATAGAGTTCAAAATAGACTTCGTAGCCTCGTAGGAGATGTCCTTTTCTCCTCCTTGCAACCTCTATCTCACAGAAGAGATGTTGCGAGTTTGTCTCTGATGTATCGTTATTTTCATGGAAAGTGTTCAACTGAGCTTCAATCTATGGTCCCCCCTCGCCAAACTTTCACAAGAAACACTCGTCTAGCTGTAAACACTATCAATAATTTCACCCACTCTTTATCTGTGCCTAAACCTAAACGTAGATTCCATGAACAAAGCTTCTTTCTTAGAACTGCACGCCTGTGGAATTGTCTTCCGTTTTCCTGCTTTCCGGCTGACTACAATATGGTTTTGTTCAAGTCTAAAGTAAATAAGTTCTTGATGAGCCGTTCCATATAAGTTATTAAATTTACCAAATTTTCATTACTAATGATTACTATATTGACCAACTTCTACTGTACACTCTTTAACCCTTATCCTTGAGTGGTCTCTGGGCCTTGATAATGTGGTGATGCCTTTGTAAAAAAAAAAAAAAAAAAAAAAAAATATGAAATCATGAAACCTGAAACTTGATAATTGTAACTAAACCCCTCGTATTTCTTTTAATGTGTGTTGTCATAAACTGATGCCACCCCAAATAAGTGAGGAGAGTCAAGAAGGATGGAAAGATCAAGGAGTGAACGCTGACCTCCGCTGGTTGAACCCAAAGATTATTATTAGAGGATTTGAACGAAGCGATGTTCAAATTATAGGAGGTATACTATATATATATATATATATATATATATATATATATATATATATATATATATATATATATATATAGTATAACTCCTATAATTTGAACATCCGCTTCGTTCAAATTATAGGAGTTATACTATATATATATATATATATATATATATATATATATATATATATATATATATATATATATATATATAGTATAACTCCTATAATTTGAACATCCGCTTCGTTCAAATTAGAGGATGCTATTTCGAATCTCGCTAGATTCAGCCACTCTGATGAGTCGTGGACGACGAAACACGTGTCAGTGGATAATTATATTTTAAAAATAATATATATGCCGCTCCCCATTAAAAGGGGGTACCAGATTGGTCAATGGGAAAATTATTCCCAACAAGCATTTAGGTAAAAATGCACTTTCGTATAAATACTTGAATTCATTCAAGAAAGTATCGCTAACAAAAACAAATAAAAACATCTACGTAAAAGTGATACATTTAGTAGTCCGGCGAGGTTAGCACCGTGGTAGAGGTTCTTATCACGAGGTGCCGATTTCGAATCCCGCTACATTCAGCCACTCTGATGAGTTGTGGACGACGACACACGTGTCAGTGGATAATTATATTTTAAAAATAATATATATATATATATATATATATATATATATATATATATATATATATATATATATTCACGCACCAAACAATTACTTGGAACTTACCAGAGGACTGATAGGAATCTTGGAAATCAATCTAATACCAGTTATTGTATGAGTATTATTAACAGTTCTGTAACCCGTGGAAAAAAATTAGGAGAAATTGGAATGAAACGGAAGACTTAAAATATACGATGGATGGTATTAATAAAATCAACTGAAACCGTAAAGAAAAATGCACGCCTGCAGAAAGCAAAAAATATAAAGGCCACATAGAAATTGCAAGTGAAGTGAAGAAAACTATCGAGAAAACATTACCAGAAGAATAAAAGCTAATTAAAAACTGAGTAAACATTTAATAAACAACACCCCCTATAAAACACACACACACATACAACGTGATAACCATATCAAAATGGTGTTAAAAGGTCAAAGACTATGGGAAAGCCAAGAAGGGAAAGCGCTAAGCAAACCATCAATGGAAGGTGGGGGAGAGTAATGGGATAATGGGCAGGCTTATTGCCACTCACATACCAGAGACGACCAATTGTTGCATGCGAAAAATCAATCTTAAGCGGCTGTTGCAATAAAGCAAAATCAGTTGCTATGGTTAGCGAAAAAGGTGGAGAATACTGGGGGGGGGTCTGAGGATATTTGTTGTCACTCAGACCCCAGGGAACACGGCTGGTTATTATCAGTGCGCAATTATTGATAATAACCGCAATCATTGACGTGCGTGAGAGCTCCTATTTTGTATGCATGCATGTATGTATGCATGTATGTATGTATTTTTTTTTGCAACCGGCGAAGCGAACGTTTGTTTATTCTATGTGCTATGTATTTTCGGATTGTTTTACTCTGTTATTCATGTTGAATTCACCTATTCGTAACAACCATCATCATCGTCATCATAAATGCCCCGTCATGTATATTCCACATGTACGTGTATGTGTACATGTGTGTGCATGTATACGTACATGCGTGTATGCATGCATGTATGTGTATATGCATGTTGTCATGTGTGTTTATGTGGGTTCTTTCGTATGTATGTTTGCGTGCATCTGTTTGTATGCATGGTGTATGTGTACGTGTATATGTTTATTTCGATGTGTGTGGGGTGTAGATGACTCCCAAAAGCTGTGTTAAGGCAACCCCTCTGGGTGAAACAAATCTCTGATTTAATTAAAAAAAAAATTACAAAAACAAAAACATAAAGCGGGAGACCAGTACCCACATTAAGCTGGTCTGCAGTTTGATTTGTTGCTGGCTATCTTGCTCATGCTTGTTGCTGGATCTCAACATTTTGAATCGAGAGAGAGACTTAGCTGTCGTACAAAGCTAAAACTCTGTAAGATCATCGTTGTATAGATACTTCCTCAGGCATTCGTCTATAAAAAATTGTCCGTGGCGATAGAAAAATTGTCACGCGTGTAGCCCTGAAATGCTGGAAGCATGTAATAATTTATCTGCCATCATTCTATGTATGTATGTATGTATATATGTATGTATGCATGTTAATATATGTATCTATTTATATATGTATGTATATATGTATGTGTGTATATATTTTATTTATTTATTTATTTATTGTGTATATATGTTTATGTGTGTTTGTATGTGTATATGTATATATATATTTGTGCGTATGTATGTATATGTATATGTATTTATGCACATATATGTATGCGTATGGGTGCATATATATGTATGTAGGTAACTCCATGTGTATACATGTGTACGTATTTGTATGTGAATATGTATGTATATGTGTGTATGTATTTGTATATGTTTGTATATATGTGTATGCATATGTATGTATATGTGTGCATGTGTGTATGTATATGTTTGTATGTATGTGTTATATGTATTGTGTATGTATGTATGGATGTGTGCATGTGTGTATGTTTATGGGTGTGTATGTGTACGTATGTGTGTATATGTATATATATATGTATGAATGCCAAGGACCGTCTTTAATGTCATGTCTGCTTGAGCGTGTGGATTCGCTGGCAGGACTAAAAAAAAAAATAATAAAAAAAAAGGTTATCTTCGGGCTCATGGACTTTCAGTGACTGAGGGAGTGGCACTCGTCAGACAAGACGTTGCAATCATCATATATTTATATGTATGTATACCAATGACCGTCTTGTGTATGTTTGCATATGTGTATGTATATGTATGTATGCATAATGTGTATTGTGTATGTATGCATGTATATATGTGTGTGATATGTGTGCATATGCATGTGTGCGTGCGTGTATATATATGTATGTATACCAATGACCGTCTTTAGTGTCATGTCTGCTTGAGCATGTGAATTCGCCGGCAGGACTATATGTCATTTTCGGGCTCATGAACTTTCAGTGTCTCAGGGAGTGACACTCGTCTGACAAGACGTTGCAATCATCATGTATGTATTCATAATAATAATAATAATAATAATAATAATAATAATAATAATAAGAATAAAAAGCAGAAGAACAACAGCAATAGTATTAGGTTGGTGCAAAAATATTTTGTATGTATGTATGTATAATAATAATAACAAGAAGAAGTAGAAGAAGAAGTAGAAGAAGAAAAGAAGAAGAAGAAGAGAAGAATAAAAAGGAGCAGAAGAAGAACAACAGCAATAGTATTAGGTAGGTTGACGTTCAATTTATTTGTAAAAAACGACATTATTTTTGCACTAACCTAATAACATAGAACTTGGTCGCATAGACTTACTTTATATGGTTGCACTATTGAAACTTTTGGCCGGCCAACCTCAACATGAGCATGCCACCAGAGAGTTCCTTGGTTTCCTTGTTCCTGCCAAATTCTCATCTCTGTGTAAGGTAGCTTTACGTAAACACTTAACGTCCCCGGATTACTGCCTTGCATGGAATACCAGAATTTAAGACAAGATCTTGTGGCCGGTGGGTACGCCGGGCTCATCGTGCGAAATACGACCGGAGTTTTTGAAATCACGGAAGAGTTTGTATACAGAAACCCACCTGTAAGAATAAAGATACGCATATATATATATATATATATATATATATATATATATATATATATATATATATATATATATATATATATACAGCGAAGAAGTACAGTCAACAAATGGATGAAATGCATTAAAAACTTCGACAACAACACCCAGCATTAGTCAACAGAAAAGGACCAATTTTCCTCCATGACAATGCGCGACCGCACGTTGCTAAACCGACCCCGCAGTTATTGAATGAATTGGGCTTCGAAACTCTACCTCAACCACTATACTCTCCAGACGCCTTACATACAGACTATTATTTTTTCAAATATCTCGACAGCTTTCTGCATAAGAAACGCTACAAAAACTTAAACGATATCAAAAACGCCTTTAGCGAATTCATCGCCAGCGGAAAGCAAGATTTTTACGTTATTGGCATAAATGCACTTGTTTTGCATTGAAAAAAGTGTGTTGACCGTGCTTATTTTAATCAATAAATTTGTGTTTAAGCCGAGATATATCCATCTGAATTTAAAAGTTAAAAACCGTTTAATACTTTAAATAAACGATACTTATGATGGTACTTATATACTCATCAGCTATTGCTATTACGGAATTCCAATACACACCAGTTCCCGTTAGATCATCGGAGCTAAGAAACATTGATCCTGGTCACTACTAAGATAGGTGACCGTTTGCGAATTCCGTATGCTGTGTGTGCTCTCTGCTTATCTCAACATTGTCTACAGTCGTCCTGGACTTACTCCTTGCCACTGGACTCAAACAGTGTGAATTCTAGAGAGGTGTTGCTTCACAATTACACGTGCAACTACCCTTACAAAGGGTATCCATTGTCTTTCGAGACTGAACGGAGGCGGGAGGCATTTCTATTACACAAACGAGTAGATATTTAAAACAATTCCTTACAGAAAATTAGAGTAGTAATTATACTCTTACAAGCTATTTTCATCATGCAAACCTGTAGCTAAATAAAACTAATTCTGTCAAAGGAGGAAATTTGTTTATTCGAATAGTGTAAAATAGACCTTACTTATTATGGAATCTATACTCTGATAAGTTATTTATGCTACACGATGCACAAACGTGTAGTTATTTAAAATAAGGTAATTATACACTTAATATGTATAGTTTGATTGGTCGTCTAATTTAAAACAAAACTTATTTATGGTGGTCCTAGTGTAACGTTGGAGTTACAAAGGAAATAAATAAATAAAAAATCGGGGTCGGTATTTTTTTTTTTTATAACAAAAGCATTTATTACCGCCACTCTCCCGTCTCAACATTACTTAAAATGTCCTTCGCTGGCACATGTCCATTTCATCTGGTTCGCGTTTCCCTTTCTCCCGACAGCATGCTGGTCACAACCAGTCCATTCTCGCCTTCACTTTACACGTCCGTCTTCTTCGGCGTCGACTATTTTTCTCTCCGACCACGTACATGCACCTTTTCCCCTTTTTCTTTAGACGCAAGCCCGAGCACACTTTCCAATTTGCATACGCGTTCAAACGCTGCTCCTGCTGCTATTACAATCGCTTGCCATCCATCCTTCATTGCTTCTGATATTTTTATATACACTCTGTTACACTAGTAATGTGTTAAGCTATTTCTATTACACGAATTTCTGAATAATTATGTTTGAGGATCCCTAAATTATGTGTATCCACTATAATTCCCCTGTTTGGTTGGTTTAATATTCTAAACAGACTAGGGAGATGACGATAGTCTAGTGGTCAAGGACGGCTAAACGACCTGGATGTCCAAGTTCGAATCCAGTTCAACAAAATCACTTTTACTTAGGATTTTGTTAACGCCCACGTGGCCCCTCACGTTCTAACCCCTGTTTTTCTAGAAAGAATTCTAACTATAAAAATATCGGATTCATACGATATAATGATAATGATAATAATGATTATTATTAATATTAAAAAAAAAATCAAGCCTACCTGTGATCGTACCCGTGCTATGATCCTTTATTGGTGTTGGATTCGTTGCATGGACCCATGTGTCAAAATGCGGTTGGGGTGTCCAACCACATATATCCAAATCAAAATCACAAATACCTAAAAAAGAATGTTTTATATGAATTCATCTAAATTTATACAACGTAACTCAATAGTGAAAACACAAGACTTCAAGATATAATAAATGTTCCGAATTTATTATATATGTAATTCGAACGCTGTCCCGATCTGTCGCTCAACTATACTGTCGCTGTTAATTCACCGTCACTGTGCTCAATCGCTAAGCAACCTTACTTAATGAATTACATCTTTTATTTGATTTTTTATTATTTAGTCAATTTAATTAGTTGGCAATAATTTTTTATGAAATGTTGACATAGCAAAGCCCGAAAAAATCATGGATTACATAGAAAAATGCGAGCATAGAAGTAATATGGCTAAGATTAAACTCAGAAAAGCAAAAGGACTAGTTGTTACAACTGGAAAAATACAAGATATTCTAGTAAACATATAATAAATAAATAACTTAAAATATTGCTACATTAATTATTAATTATACGAGAGGCGTGCAATTTCCAGTTGTATGATCTAGCTAAAATTTTGTATATGCAATGATTTATATCTCTACGGGTTATGTGGCAAATTACAGCTATGAACTAATTGTGGTTTCTGTTTTACAGGTGTTTGAACTGAGTCAGGTGTGAAATGAAACCTGTTAAATGTCGAGCAGTGATCCGGTTTTGCATTTGAAAGGTCGCACACCACAAGAGACTTTTGATGAAATGAAAGAAACTTATGATGGTAATGCTCCATCATATAACCTTGTAAAATGCTGGCATCGTGAATTCAAACATGGCCCGAAGTCTGTAGAAACAGCCACCAGAGCTGGCCGCCCCCCCTTCTGCCATTGATGACACATCTATCCGTCAAGTTGAGGCTGTCATTTTGGAAGATCGGCGCATTACTATTCAAGATGTCAAGATTAGTACAGGGTCTGTAGAAACTATAATTCATGACCATTTGCATAAGGTGTCTGCCAGATGGATTCACAGGTTGCTCACACCATTCCAGAAGCGAGAACGTGTCAAGTGCTCGAAGATGAATTTGGAGATGTGCCAAGAAGATGAGTCAAAGTTTTTCAAAAGAGTGATTACACAGGATAAAACCTGGGTTCATCACTATGATCCAGAGACCAAAGCCCAGTCAATGCAGTGGAAGCACTTGGACTCACCACCTCCAAAGAAGGCAAGGGTGCGGCCCTCCGCTGGCAAGGTCATGCTCACAGTCTTCTGGGACCAGGACGGGGTAGTGATGACAGATTTCCTCGCAAAGGGTACCACAATTACAGGAGCCTATTATGCTTCAGTTTTGAGGAAATTAAGGGAAGCTATCAAAATCAAGAGGCCGGGCAAGATCAGCAAAAGTACCCTGATCCTGGAGGACAACGCTCCGGTCCACAACTCGCATGTCGCCAGATCAGAAGTATGGGCGTGTGGTTATGAAATTCTTCCCCATCCTCCCTACTCTACTGACCTTGCACCCTCTGACTTTCACCTCTTCCCAGCCATGAAGTAGGTTTTAAAAGGTGATGCAGCCTTGATTTCTGAAGTCACGTCGTGGTTGAAGGACCAACCTGGGGTGTTCTACAAAAATTGTCTTCAGAAATACATCAAACGATGGGAGAAGTGCATAACTTTGGGTGGTTCCTATGCAGAAAAAGACTAAAAACTATGCCAAGTTTCGTTGTTCTACTGCTATGGGAAGTGGGTCAGGGACATTACTTATTGCACGCCCCTCGTATATATATATATATATATATATATATATATATATATATATATATATAATATAAAGCTGAACGTCTGTGTGTGTGTGTGTGTGTGTGTGTGTGTGTGTGTGTGTATGTGTGGTCACGAATAGGCTCCTATATGGTTGAATATTACGGAAAACTGACATATAATGATAGAAGATGTATCGAGACACAGGAATGGGTATGTTTGATCTGGCATAATGATGATTCATTAAAATTGTGGGGTCTGCGTTCGCGCCTGGTCCACAAAGTATGAAAATAAAAAATGTAAAAATTAAAAAAAAGCCTTAACAAGTGTTTTTCATATAGATGTACATAAATTGTCGATTACATATTTTTATATTGTTTTCGATGTTGTTTTCGATGCGCATCGTAAAGCGGAACCAGATAGACTGTTTCAACGCCCAGGCAACCAGGCAAGACGATTTGAGTTTATATATATATATATATATATATATATATATATATATATATATATATATATATAAAATAAAAATTACAATTAAATAAGGCTCTAATCTTTGCTAAAAGAAATTCTGACTTAACTAATTTAGAAATTAAATTAATTCTCCTAGCGAGAAAGCCCCTTCTACAATTGAACAATAAGCTTTGGACTAGAAAGGACATCCCTGATAATTTTGACATCTTGATGGGTAGTTCTGACTCTGCAAAAGTTACCGATTTAGTGGGACTCTTCTTACTGAAAGAACTTAAATACCACTTTAAACATATCCAAGAGGGACTTTATAGAGATGATGCCCTTTTTACTACAACAGCCAGGCCAAAAGAGTACAACAAAACAATTAAAAAATTACATAACTTCTTAATAATTTCGGCCTTTCTATAATTATCGAACCAAACAAAAAAACTTAAAATTTTTGTTAGACGTTACACTTAATCTTAACACCGAAATTCATAGCCCCTATCATAAACCCAACCTTACGCCTTTATACGTCCATATATCTTCTAACCACCCCAACTCAATTATAAAATCTATAGTACCATCCATCTCTAGAAGAATTTCTGCTCTTTCTGCTGATAAAAAACTTTTAATCAAAATGCTACTTTCTTCAATAATGCCTTAAGGAACTCAAGGCACAAGGAAAAGATTAAATACAACCATTATACTCCTCCTGCAGGCCACCTTAAATCTGTAATCACACACAATATGACTCGTAAGAAACCAGTTCAAATAAGAAGATCTGCCGCTATCAATAACCATGAAGCAGTCTACATATATAATCCAAACCAAAATACTAATCGTAACATCTCTAACACACTAGTCGCATCAGGAGAAAGAAACATATTTGGTTTAATCCTCCATTTAGCGTAAATGTCAAAACTATTATACCTAAGGAATTCTTCGACATTGTACAAAACTCTTTCAAATACCCACACAGATATAGTTCTATTTTCAATAAAAACTCAATCAGGATTTCTTATTCAACAATGCCTAATTTAGCACAAAGAATCGTAACATCTAATTACAGAAAATTAAATCAGCCCAAAAATCCCTTTCCCAATTAAACCCAAAACTAACTGTAATTGTAATAACAAACATCTTTGCCCACTCAATAATGATTGCATCCATAAAGATGTTATATATTCATGCACAATGAGCTCCCATGCAATCCTCCCATAACAGACACTAATATTTCGTCTTCTATCCTTTTCCCCATCCCCCATCTGATATAGTTACTAATCCAATATACCACTCGTGCAGCCCCTCCATCTACAATCATACAACTAGCAATAATAATAATAATAATAATAATAATAATAATAATAATAATAATAATAATAATAATAATAAGATTAATGATGATAATAATATTAATGAGAATAAAAAGATTTCTCCTAACAGCCACCCTAACACTAACGACACTCATTATCCCCTCCAAAATAGTCTTCATACAATCATTGTCCAACCCTTTGTTGAACACTATGAACAAAATTCAAACTATTTAACTAATAACAATCAGCAAATTAATATTAATATCAGACCTCGAGCTTTTAATAAAGTACATACGTATATCGGCGCTACTTCAACATTAATTAAGAAAAGAATATCAAGCCATATTTCTTCTTTTAACAACCATAATTCTAATAATAACCAAGGAACTTCTCTAACCACTTTAATTAAAAAAAAAACTTAACTTTAATAATACCCCCTTCTCAATCAAATGGACTATTATAAAAAGTTAAGTCTTATACTCCAGGCTCTAAGTATGTCGCCTCTGCACAACTGAAGCTGTAACTATAATTACTTCCCCTCAAAGTAACAATATAATAAATTCTAAAAACGAACTGATCTCTTTCTGTAAACATAAGTCCAAATTTAATTATGGTAATTTTGAAATTACATAGTTATTACTTTTAATTTTTCTTTAACATTATCGTTTTTTCTACATACTTTCTTAATACTTTATAACTTAATAATTCTTTATTTATTTCTTTATTTCTTCCTTGTTTGGCCGGTTTTTATCTGCAATTTTCGTTTTAGTGTTTAAATATTTCTATCTATCTAATATATCAATATACCTACACATTCATATCCTGTATGTATATTTACTTATATTTTACTATATGCATTTACTTACATACTTACTTGCTTTATCCGGAATTTGCAGATACCGGCCATCCTCTCCCCTTAAAATTTTTTTTATTTGATTTTATATTTTATTTTTTATTTTTTATTTATTATTAATTAATTAATTAATTATTCAATTTAGTGTCTTTTAACAACTCTTGCTGACATTTTCTTAAGAAATAACCGGTACATTTCAGTTGGCCTCTTTTTTGCCCTATATTTTTCGCGCTTTTTAACATTATTTTGTTTGGGTTATTTTGACATTTGCTTTTCTATTTTATATTTAATTTTATCACCATTTAATTTTTTTCTTTTTCTCTTCTTCACTGATCTTTCTTAATAACATCTCGTCTCGGCAGCCGTGTCAAATGCATATTTTCTTTTTCTTTTATTAATATTATTGGAATTTTTTCCCCTTTTCCTTGTACATGTTTGTGAATTATTCCATAGATTTCGGCCTTTTCGATTATTTTGGACCATCTTTCAATTACGTGATTTCCTTGGATTTTACTGGTGCGAATGAGAATTCAATTAACTTTCTTGAATGTATATCTTTGAATTTTACCGTCATTGGATACTTTACCTTTCACCAGACTATCCATTCACGTGTAATCCCCTTTTTCTTCACCATATTCCCTCTGCTTCACTTTTTGTTATCAAATAAGATCTTTGACTTACTTGCAGTTTCATCAAATACTTTTGCATGCAAAATCCGATCCCGCATTTTGCTAATTCCTAACGTCTGATGAGAAGGAAAGTATTTCTTCGAAACTCCGCGGATTAAGGACTATCCACTTATGAAGTGTTTCCTTTTCAAATTAAATATGTTTTAACTCTTTTTCAAAGTGTTTTTTACATGTTTTATTAACTATTTGCTCTTATCCTATATCTGACAAGAAGATTATTTAAGTTTATAGGTTTGAGCTTAGTGCCCACAGACGATGAGATTATTGGTCGTGACAGACACATTATGTTTTTACGTGAGTTTATTTGAGAAAGAGAGAGACGGAGAGAGAGAGAGAGAGAGAGAGAAGGAAGGAAAGAGAGAGATCATGCGTTTCGCACAAATCAAAAGAGGGAAAACAAATTCATTGAAAGGTTTTGCGCGCAAACAAAAATAATAACTGTTCGAAGAAAATTTGTGTTAAACAACAAATCGCAGGTGTAATACTTACGAGCAGGGGGACATGGGTTCCCATCCATTGCAATGTCGTCAAGGGCAATGATGTCATAATAACCTCCAGATGAAACACTTTCGATATAAATCTGAAGTTAAAAAATATGTATACTTTTATTATAATAGAGATTATGTTTAGGGGTATTTGTTTGAGATAAAAAAAAGTTAAATACCGTAAATTTTACAATAAAATAGGAATGAATACAGGGTGGAACGATAAATTTGTCGTCCTAAATAAAACAACACTACACATTTATTTTAAAACTTTTATCGAGCAATTCAATCCAGGTAACTTGATCTACATCTACACGCAGCCTCAATCACAGCTTCGATACGGATCCGGAACTGGGAGTATGCCTTTCCACAAGCACCGGCGGGAGCTCGGCGAATATTTGGCGGATGGCGGCGATCAGGCTGGTTTTAGTGTTGTGGGAGGTTATGTTGGTGATGTTCTCGACGTATGACCAAGTGAAGTAGTTCAGCGGGTTCCGGTCGAAAGAAGTGTAAAAAGTTATAGCACTCCTTCTGAAGTCAAGCATGGGTTTCTTTGGACTTGGGCCGTTGCTGAGTCCTGCTGCTATGTCCAGGGTCTGCCAGTGGCCACCTAATTACACCAAGGGATCACCACACTCTTCAGCACATCCAGGTACACTTTGGTGTTGACTTTTAAGCTGACTTTGAAGATGTGAAATAGCATGATGTGACCCTCACTTGAAACCATACCAAAGACCATAACCATGGCTGGAAACTTTGTTGAGCTGTGCCCTCAAGCGTTGAACAGTCCGAATTTTCATTTTGATGGTGCTGACAATGGTCCTATTGAAATAACTTGGATCGGTAGAGAGAATGAGTTGTACAGCGGCGCATCTCCGATCTTGCTCGTTGAACATTGTGTCACTTTCAAACATGATAGAAGCTCCTGTCGCTCTTGGAATTCGTACACAACTGGCCAACTAGTAGATGGTCCGCAACAAAAAAGAAAACGGGTTTTTATTAAACGGAAATGGAATCATATTTCCCTTTTTAGGGTAACAATTTTATCATTTCACCCTGCATTAAATAAAGATAATACGTCATTGTTTAATGTGCAACTACTTTCTTCACCCATTAAAATAAATAAATTAAATCAAAAGTGTACAATTAAAAAAAAATATTCAAACATAATAAAGTATTAAATAAAGATAATATGCTTTTTTCGAACGGTACGATTGCTTTTATTCACCCATTAAAATAAATAAATTATATCAATTTCTGTACAATTGAATATAATTATTATTTGCATAAAATCTTATACAGTACATTTACAATACAAAACTTTGTTCAGTTAATGATTTCTAATAATTTGAAAAATGTTAATTTTTATGTGTATGAATATATCGACCTCACTACTGTAAATATAAGGAAGTTTTTTTTTTTTATCTGTAACGATAGAGATGAAACCAGTTTCAACACAGAGTAGATCTTTTGCGTGTCGGACGACTATTTTCCAGAGTGAAACGGACTTGTCTTTATAATTGCAAATATTTATAGTTGGGACCAAAATTTGCATGTGTGAGCAACTAATTTGCATGTCTCGTGACCAACTGATTTTAGAAAATGACGGATTGAAAGCGGACGGACTTTTGACAACTTAGTGAAAGAATTAGAAGGGATTTTGTCAGTGATGTTATCACGTGAAATGAAGATGCGTTCTTTTTTTTTTTTAAGCTTGAATCGACATTGTGACCTATTATACTTATTGGAAATGTACAGAGATCGTTGTTTCTTAAAGGCTCATAATTCACCATAATAAAATATTTAACCACAATAAAAACGGTGGATTAGATAACATCGCAGCTAGGCGTCTGTAGATCACGACGGTTTTTATTAAGCCAGTCACACACCCCCTTTCCCGATTTTTTAAAAAACAAAAACAAAAACAAGCAGAAAATCCCATCTCACCTTGTAATTGAACTTGCTGTCGATATTAAAGTGGCCATGATGCCAGTTTCCACCCTGGTTGCCGGATTTCGTCCAACGTAGTGTTTTCTTGTCATTCATCATCGTATAGATGTTGAGTACACCTACTTGCATGCCGTACATGTGATAATAAAATGTGAAACAGTTCCCCTTGCCTGTGGTCGGCCCGAGAGTCGGGGTGGACAAAACCGCTTTGGATCCTTTTGTCGACTTGATACTATGCGTGTAGATGTAATAGTCTTTTGGGGAAAAAAGAAAAGAAACCAATACATATATATATATATATATATATATATATATATATATATATATATATATATATATATTAATAAGTTATGAAAATATTTTTATGGTAATTTAGCTGCACAAAGACTTCAACTTTTCACCTTCGTAAGACAAAAATGCTAAAATGCATGAAATTCATGTTATTGACTGATTTTATGTATACACGCTTAGTTTCGTAAACCAATAAGATTCATCATTATTTTCCATCACGGTTTAATGTCTCCATTATATATATATATATATATATATATATATATATATATATATATATATATATATATATACTAGGGGGGTGGGAGTGCCCGACTTTGCTTTGGTGTAAAATACGCTTAAATATGATATTTTAATTTGTCCAGATTTCGTATATATTATCATAGAGTCGTGATTTTAAAAGTAAAAAAAGAGTATTTGGGTGATATCAGCTAGAATTGAAGCCAAAAGCGCAAAAAATGGTTTATTTAAGGCTGATGAAGTTAGTCAAAAGATCATATCCTTGTTAAGGTTATCTATCTCCCTTCCACTCTTTCATAGCTTGGTAATCTGACACAAGGGTCGCAAGGTATGATTTTAAGCCCCAGCGTCCTTGAGGAAAAGTACTGTAGTAAAAATGTCTGGGTAGCAACGTCGACAGTTCCTGATAGAGACGACTCAAGCCATTACCAATAAGCTACCCCCTTCTCAAAGGGAGAAGGCAAAATCTTAGGAGAGTATACTAACCTAGAACTGCACAGGGTCAAAACCATACCCCAGTTAACATAAAACTAACATCTCAACACTGGCCTAAACTTTGTTGGCGTTGGTACCGCGGGTAAACTCCTTCTGGTTCCGATAGTAGGAGGTAATCAAGTAAACCTTATCTTTATACATTTATTCCGAAGAAAAATAATGTTGATTTACATATTCACATACAGCCTCGTTAACATTCACCGATATGTGGTGCCTCTGTTGATTAGCAATCAACTAACTCGTTCTCAAAGCGAGATGGCAAAGCCTGGAAGAGAACTGCGCAGAACCGAAGCCATACGTGACTTAACAGGGAACAAGCCATCTCAACATTGGCCTTGTCTGTTAGCTTTGGTACTGAGGGAAAACTCACGATTACATACTCTTGTTAACTAGCACTTTGATATCTAATTTCTTTTCGGCACTTGTAAGGCTACGACGCATTGTCTATTTTCACAAATAGCAAAGGAGATTGAAAATGGCTGCCCAATTGCATGAGACATCATGAGATAAAATGACCCCAATACGAAATACGAAAGAATATATCGCATTACCTGCACCGTGAGCCGCTTTAGGTCCCGTGTTGTATAAGTGAACCCGACCTTTGTGTACAATCCAGTCAAAGTCGTCTCTTGTATCCTGTTGCCACTCACAAAAGTTTTGATCCTCAAAATTGCAGGTTACTCTCTGTAAAGCTGCGGTTTTATAATGAAAAGAAACAGATAACTATAAATAATATGGTTCATGGCTAATCATTTCCTTGCAACATATACACAATAAGACATAAATTAACACACTTGAAGCATTCGAATACAAAGTGAAATGAATCCAGTTTATTTAGATTAAGAAATTGAGGAGAATAAAAAGTGGAACTTAGTTATACTTTTAGCAGCTTTGTTACTCTCGATGACCTTATTTTGTCCTTTAGTCATCAAATTTAAAGAGTCATATTTCTGAAGACGAACTGAACTAGCATCTATCTATATAACACTTATTGTTGGAGAGTTTTTGACCTTGAAGTGGTAAATTTTTGGTTCCTTACATATTGTGCGTGCGTTGTCTATAAGAAAATAAATGATAAAATGACAAACACAGTTTTTTTTTAATTTCATCCAAGCAACTCACATAAGCATTTAGACGTAAGATACTATTAATTATGGACCATACTTACAATGAGAATCTAAGCAGAGTATAGAGAAAATGGGCAGCAAATACTAAGGCCCATAGCAGAGAAATTAAAAATGTCATAAATATATATATATATATATATATATATATATATATATATATATATTGCAATTAGTAAGGGAAGACTTTTATGATTCAGGATTAAAAGTAAATAAATATAGATATATATTCCTTTAATCTTCTATCCAAAAAAGGGGGGAAAAAGGGGATCAGGAAAGGAAAGAAAGAGAAATGGGGAGCCAGCTGACCGGTTCTCCCCATTTCTCTTTCTTTTCTCTCCTGTCCTCCTTTTTTTCTCCCTTTTCCCCCTTTTTAGGAGTGAAGATTAAAGGAATATATATATATATATATATATATATATATATATATATATTTATATATATACAAATTTACTTTTAATCATGAATCATAAAAGTCTTCCCTTCCTAATTGCAATATTTATATTTTGTATCCCTAAAAACATTATGATATATATATATATATATATATATATATATATATTTATAATAATGTTATATAATATATATACATATAATTATAATATATATATAACATAGATATATAATATTTTTATATAATATAATATATCTATATAATATATATGATATATATATTATATTAATATATTATATATATAATATATCTATATAATATATATGATATATATTATATAAATATATTATATATCATATATATATAATAAATATATAATATATATATATATATATATAATATACATACATAATATACATATAATATATTATATTATATATATATAATATACATAATATATATAATATACAGAATATATATAATATACATATATATAATATATATAATATATAAACATTATATATATATATATATATATATATATATATATATATATATATATATATATATAGAGAGAGAGAGAGAGAGAGAGAGAGAGGGTGAAACGATAAATTTGTCGCCCTAAAGAAACCAACACTACATCTTTATTTCCAAACTTTTATTGAAATATTCAATTCAAGTAACTTGATTATTTTATAAAGCTGACATTTATTCAATGTAGCTGCCTTCACCGACTCGATACGGGTTCAGAACTGGAAGCATCCCTTTTCCATAAGGACCGGTGGTAGCCTGGTGAATACTCAGCCGATGGCGACGACCAGGCTGGCTTTGGTGTAATGAGAGGTCATATTGGTGATGTTCTCAACGTATGACCAAACGAATTAGTCCAGAGGATCTAGGTCGGGGGAGGATGAATGCCAGTGAAAGAAGAGCACAAAGTCGTAGCACTCTTTCTGAAGCCAAGCATGTACCTCTTTGGACATGTGGGCCGGCGCCGAGTACTGCTGGCACACCCAGAGTCTGCCAGCGGCTACCTGATTGCGCCAGAGTATAACCCCACGCTTCAGCACATTCAGGTACACATTTGTGTTGACTTTCAAGCCGACTTCGAAGATGTAAGGTGGCATGATGTAGCCCTCACTTAAAACCACACCAAAGACCATAACCGTGGCCGGACATTTGGTTTTCATCACCCTGGACACGGCCCGTGTTATTCGTGGCAATCCAGTGATGCATTTTGAAGGTACTTATAATTGTCCTGTTGCTATAACATGGGTCGGTAGAGAGCATCAGTTGTAGAGCGATCCATATTCGAATTCGCTCGTTGAACATTGCGTCACTTTCAGCTCCTATCACTCTTCGGATTTACATATAGCTGGCCAACTAGTATATGGTCTCAAACAAAAAAAAAAAAAAAAAAAGAAAACCGGTTTTCATCGAATGGAAATGGAATCATGTCATTTTTTTTATGGCGACAAATTTATCGTTCCACCCTGTGGTTGGAAAAAGCAGGGATAAAGAAAAAGAGAAGACCAGGATATCGATCGTGAAACAAGCAGTTTACATGTGTAAAAACGTAATATTGAATCACAAGAAGAGATTGACGATAGAATTATATCACTTATAAAACGAGACGGAGAGGTAAGACTTACAACACAATGTCAAGCTTAGAGTCATTTTGTTACATAAAAAGGGCCGTGTTTGAATGGAAAAGTTTGAATAACACATTTTAAGATCAGAAGTGAACCTGGAGGGAAGTCGTGAAACTAAGTGATTTCTGGGTAAAATTTTTTTTTCTTTATTTGGCGACACTTCAAGCGGGAAAGACGTGTCTAAAGCGTGTCCCCAGGGAAAGTGGGTAGCGTATAACGTAACTAGATGTTATGTGACCATATATCTACCTATCTCTTTTTCAGTTCTTTTATGGAAATCGCTTGCGACAAGACATAAAGCCAACTTGATGTAGGGAAATCAAAATACAACTTCAAGGTAAAAAACAAGCTAATGATACGTTTTAGAGGGATAGATTCCGACCCAGAAAATAGCAATTCTTCCACCTTTGTCAGAAACATAGCGCATGGAATACTATGTACAAAATAAGAAGAGCGAAAGTTACGAGGCTGCCAACAGTAAACCCAAGGTCCACTTATATTTTTTGTGATTGTTCTTCATGGTGTTATAAATCTTTATTAAAAACTAGTGCTATGACAGCAGAATATTTTTTTCATTGTTTTGACTCTCGGGTATATGTCTGACACAGTTAGACACAGTTAATCAACCGAGAACCACATCACTGTATATAAGATATCAACGGATACACACTCGAGAGTCAAAACAATGAAAAGAATATGCTGTTTTCCTAGACCTATTAATAACTAATCAGCGTACCAGTGGTTTTATCTACAGGCAAGAAAGAACATGGATTCATAAAATCGACACTTGTGTATAAATACATCGGTGATTGAAACTGCAAGTTAATTGGCTTTGAGAGATAAATCCAGTAATAAAGATGCGCTGTCACATCTAAAACGGGTTCAAATCAAAGAGAGAATATAAAAGTAAATAATTTTACCAATTGTTTTGGGATCAGCGTATCCTGGCATAATTGCACATTCACCATGACTGACTTCGACGTCATCGACTGCAATGTCTCCATCGTACCCGCTGCCGCGTACTCCTTCCAATATTAGCTGAAATATTGGACAAAAGAAAAACGTTGAGACGAAATTATAATCAAAGTTTATTTGAAGATTTTCAAATCAAAAATAAATTAAGTTAAAAAAAATTACCAGTTCGGTTAAGTAGTATGAATTAATTCATGAAAATACCCCCCTCCCAAATTATGTTTTATGTGTTATTTTTTGGTTTGAAAAATATTTATTCAAAAATAATACTCTTTTAAATCTCTATCTTTACTATTATAAAAATCACTTTGTGTTTGTCTGTGTGTGAGTTCCTTCCGAAACGGCTGAGCATATCTTTTGCAAATTTTATACATAGTTAATTTACATTTCTGGCAGTGTTCTTAGATATGCTTTGTACAAAAATTCATCCGATAAGTATCGAAAATTAAAAAAAATCCGATCCTAAAAGTATTTTTTCATTTTTATAGATTAAAAGAATAATTTTTTACATGGGAATATTTTACGTTACACCAGACAAAGGAGATAATAAAATATCAGCAAATCATTCCTTCTTAAAAACCCAGAATTATTGCCATTTGGAGATATAACTCAGTGGTAGTGCATTCGACTACAGATTGAGTTATCCCCCGTTTTAAGCCCGCGTGTACCTCACCATTTTATTTTATTTTTTTCTTCTTAATGAGTTCAATTTGCGATAAAATAAGTACCATTAAAAATCGCAGCAAATTATTTCTTCGTTTGCATATTTTAAAACTAAACATTAATCAGAGATGACTTTTCCAGGGAATTCATCATCAAGCCCAAATATCAGTTGGCATGATATTGTAAACAAACACAGACAGAATTTGATGAACGACATTATCATTATTATTATTTAAATTTTTTTTGCGAATTAGTCCCCCGAGTAAATTATTCGATGATTTTCGATGTTTAGCTTGTTCTTATCCCGTTGCACATGACCAGGTAGATCTATTATAACTCTCATTCTAGCTTGTGTTGAATGATACTAAGAATACAATTACGAACTACTTAAGACTTTTATCCGGTCATATCTGACAGAACGAGAACAATATACTCCGTCGTGGATTAAACAAAAGATTCCGCTGTAAATTCCGTATAGATTCGTGAGTTCGACATAAAAAGTAACTTAAAAATCGAAAGTTGCGTTGACTGAAACATTATTAAAATAACATACAATATAAGAACTGTAGTCGTAATAATCAAAATAATAGAGAAGACTTTTAAAAAATGTGATGTGCGCTCTTTAACCCTTATCCTCGAGTGGCCCCTGGGCCTTGATAAGTGGTGATGCCTATGTAAAAGAAAAGTTATCATCATAGATAGTTGTCACTGTAGTTTCTCGAAAGCTCAAGGACATATATGCTTCGTTTAACATTGCATTTAAGAACAAGATTTTAATGTTAGTCATAAAGAGTCTCAAATCTAATAAATGCCGCATTATCGGCCAAGCTCCATCCCCTGTCCCATCGCCGCAGTTTTGCATTCCTGTGCCTGTTTCACAAGTATGTTAATGGAATGTGCTCTGATGAAAACACAACACTTGTGCCCCCTAGACGTATATACTCCCTATTAACCCCACAAGCATCAAACTCCAACCCATTTATTGTTGAGACCCCTAGATGGCGGAAATTCTCATAGTTACTTCTCTCGAAATGCTGGACTTTGGAGTTCCCTCCCTGTTTCACGGTTCTCTGACTGTACTAACCTGCATAAGGTTAAATGTAATGTGAACAATAATATAGCTGCTCAACTCTCCACAGTCCCTTGTTAGATACGATGCCAAATAGTAGCTCCTTACGTCCATGTCATCAGAATAACTACTTACGTCCACGTCATAAGAGTAGCTCCTTACGTCCACGCCATAAGAGTAGCTCCTTACGTCCACGTCATAAGAGTAGCCACTTACGTCCACGTCATAAGAGTAGCTCCTTATGTCCACGTCATAAGAGTAGCTCCTTATGTCCACGTCATAAGAGTAGCTCCTTACGTCCACGTCATAAGAGTAGCTCCTTACGTCCACGCCATAAGAGTAGCTCCTTACGTCCACGTCATAAGAGTAGCCACTTACGTCCACGTCATAAAAGTAGCGCCTTACGTCTACAGAGCAAGATGCTTTATTTAAAGTGAAAATGAATTAAAAAAAAAACTCTTACGTGAAATGGTTTATTCGTATAAATAGGATCGACATTCAGTTGACCGTATAACCATTCAGAGCCTTTGTCTCCTTTTTGGCTCCACACATAACCTTCCCCTCTCTCGTTAGAGTCTCGAACAAGGACGTTTAAAGTATCCACGTCTTTTCCGTACATTTGGTACCAGAAACGAAGGCACAAACTCGTGTTAGAGGGAAGAAAATCTTCACTTTGCATGCGAGCGACGTCTCCAGGTGCCTGGGGGTTACTGGTCTCGATGTAAATGTAATAACCCTCAGGAGTACCCAACGTGTGATCAGCGCTGGGTCCTGTGTTGCTGGTATCGGTGTAACCTTTGTTTCTTAGCCAATCGAATTCGTCCGCTTTTGAGTTCGTCCATGTGCATAGGCCTTTCTCGAAATCACAAAATCCTTAAGAAATTATACAGGAAGAAAGAAAGATAAACACATTGATTTCATGCATCAAACACGAATAAAATGTTAAGTACGTAATGTAGAATTTTATAATATTTTATTAGGTTATCGATATTTAGATAACGTCAAAGACTTAACTAAAGGTAGTCGTTGCATATCAACACTCAGAACCCACACTTTATATACAAACAGTCGCAAGAAAAAAAGACAAGAAAAGAATTCGACTCACTTTTTTCAGTTGAAAAAACAGACATTTATTTACAGGTACTTTCAGAATAACGCCTTGTCACTTGTTTAAAACTATTCTAATACTACAATGTACTTAACAAGGTTCTGCCCTGTCGAACACATCGTACTATGTCGCTGTCCGGACATGTTTAGGACACACCTTTCCCTGTCGCTTTCGGGCCACATCTGTAACACGACTATTTCTGTACTTCTTCGACTACGTTTTTCTCTTTTATACCCTTTTCCTTTTCGTCGTCTTCTTGTGACGTCACCTCGCACTCGTCTTGGTCATTTGAATACGTTGGCCGTTGCACAGCTGCTGCTGCAATACGTGCGTCTGCGTTCTGTTACATGTATAGACTCAATAATTCAAGGCAAATATTTTATTATCAAAAACATATATTGTTTACTTTTACTCATTTGTAGAAAAATGATTAACAATTATCAGACTATTATAATACTAATAGATATTTATATAGAGAATAATAATAATACTAATAGATATTTATATAGAGGAGAAATAATAATACTAATAGATATTTCTATAGAGAATAATAATAATACTAATAGATATTTATATAGAGGAGAAATAATAATACTAATAGATATTTCTATAGAGAATAATAATAATACTAATATATATTTATATAGAGAATAATACTAATACTAATAGATATTTATATAGAGGAGAAATACTAATACTAATAGATATTTATATAGAGAATAATAATAATACTAATAGATATTTATATAGAGAATAATAATAATACTAATAGATATTTATATAGAAGAAAATAATAATACAATAGATATTTATATAGAGAATAATAATAATACTAATAGATATTTATATAGAGAATAATAATAATACTAATAGATATTTATATAGAGAATAATAATAATACTAATAGATATTTATATAGAGAATAATAATAATACTAATAGATATTTATATAGAGAATAATAATAATACTAATAGATATTTATATAGAGAATAATAATAATACTAATAGATATTTATATAGAGAATAATAATAATACTAATAGATATTTATATGGAGAATAATAATAATACTAATAGATATTTATATGGAGAATAATAATACAATAGATATCTATATAGAGAATAATAATAATAATAATAATAATAATAATAATAATACTAATAGATATTTATATAGAGGGGAATAATAATACTAATAGATATTTATGTAGAGGAGAAATAATAATACTAATAGATATTTATGTAGAGGAGAAATAATAATACTAATATATATTTATATGGAGGAGAATAATAATACTAATAGATATTTATATAGAGGAGAAATATAAGGCTATCAGAATAGAAAATGTAGATATATGCCAGTGTTAAGAAGGAAAATAGAAACGAAGTAACCTTTTAGTGAATATTACTTTATGTATTCACAGCTTTCACACTTTCCTCTAATGTATATTCTCTAATATATTTCGAGGTAAAACTTTGTTATCAAACGATGACCCTCTATCATCAAAGATGCTTTTTGTAGCATGCTAACATAACCAGCTGCTGTCTGACGACCCTGCACCACATGGGGAGGGGGGTTCAAATCCGTTGAGCATGGACAGTAGATACTTCCTCTTGGTCCCAACTATCTGTTTCACAGGTGACTATCAAGATATGTTCTTACGTCATGATGATAGTAGGGGGGGGTGAAGTGCTCCATCCTGCTGGAAGTGCAATTTTTTATTCCTAAACATCTCTTGGGAACGTTGCATAGCGTATTCATGTAGCAAGTTGAGATAATTTAAAGAGTGTATACATTTTATTGGGACACCCTTTATATACTTACACACATACATGCATATATCGTTTCGTTTCTAAAACGATATTTTGTTTATTTAGATAAAATTTATCATCAACAAATATACTGGTTGTTATTTTAGTGTCATTTCCCTCCCATTGTATCTAAATAAACACGATATCATCTTTGAAATGATCGTACATTATCCCTGGTTGTTTTTTGTCTTGCTTTCTTAGTACCTGTGAATTCATTACATTCATTTACAATTTAATATACATTTTACATTTTACATTTAACACACACACACACACACACACACACACACACACACACACACACACACACACACACACACACACACACACACATATATAATAACGATTTATTAGTATTCAATGCAAATGATATGCTTACATATTTCTTTAAACTTATGACTAACGTTGCGGTCTATGAGTTCCGATTGTTCAATGACTATTTTTCATCGTTGGTGAATTGTAAAAGTAACATTCAACATGAAAATACAAAAATTTGAAAACAAAGATGGCCAAGAAATTCCGACAGGCCCAAGTTATAATAAGAATTAATCCATCAAAAATTTTAATCTCACCTGGAGGCTGACATGCACCAGGTGTTTGGTAAATATCATCAATTGCTATGTCACCTTCCGAATCCTCACCCACTTTGCCTTCAAATACAATCTGAAAATTAATACAACAAAACAAGAAAGGTTTATGGATCAGTTCTTTTAATGATATTTGCTAAAGCAATCGATCTCTAACTTTTTCAGCGAAAATTTCTTTTAACTGTATACCTTTCCCATTCTTTTGTATGTTACAGAGTTGGTGACTTCGCAAACCCGGTTGCTTGGAGACTTGGATAGAAAGTACCAGGTTGATCCTCTTAGGTCTTTCCAACTGGCTTTCGAGTGAGGCAAGTTTATTGCTTGTTGCCTGGCTAATGTCGACAGAGATGCCCAGGCAACTTTTGCTAAGCCAGAATGCTTCTTTACGGGCGCTGACTTGACATCCCGACTTTCTGACTTTGTGTTACATCTTGCTGAGGTGAGCAGCAAGTCAATATCTACTTCCTTTTAACTGTATGAGATGGTTTTACAGTCTCTAAAATCTACGCATTCTTTCTCAGTAAATTTGAATATTTAATAATGTAGTAGTCACGCTTTTTGAGAATTTCAATTTTGATTTATATTATTTGCATTATTCGGACTACTGTTCTCATCTTGGATTTTACTCTGAAAATGTTTTGGCCGATGTAAACTTCGACCTACTTCAGGTGTGTCCTGTCGAACACAGCAACGTTTCTGTCGAACTCGGGAACTACACGGACTTTCAAACTGAACCGGTTTTATATTTTGTGGTTTCCCTTTTTAGTTAAAATTACACAGATACGACTACATTTTTCCCGTATCATTTCTTCATGGGGAAGCATGTAGAAATATCTGCAGGATTTAACGAAAAGAAAAACTTCAAATACACTTTCCGTTAGGTTTAGAATTCAATGCAGATTCGCTAGTTCGACAGAAAAATTCCCTAATTCGACAGAAAGATTCCCGAGTTCGACCAAATATACCTGAAGCACGTCGGAGGTTACATTGCCCGAAACGTAAACAAGTAACAATCAATATAATAACTCCATTTACACGATTCAAAATCATCTTCGAACTCTAATAAGTGAGCACCTTTCCCCCTTCCTACTTTCTCTTTCTTACAAAAGAGACGTTGCGAGTCTATCTCTGCTCTATCGTTACTTTTATGGAAGATGCTCGACTGAGCTTCAGCTTATGCCCCCTCCCCCGTAAAATGTTCTCGCAACAAATACTCGTCTAACTACAACAATTTTCTTCAATCTCTTTCTGTGCTTAAAACTAAATGAAAATTCCATGAGCAGAGTTTGTTTCCTAGAGTTGTCCGACTGTGGAACACGATACCGTAGGGCTGCTTCCCAGCTGATTATAACATAGTAATTTTCATGTCTAATGTAAATAAGTTTATGTTGATCCGTCCTCTTAAATAATTAAACTTTACCCAAGTTCTACCATTACTGAGCATCATGGTGTTGCCTCACGATGTACATAACACGTATTAACCTTTATCCTTGAGTGGCCTCTAGGTCTTGATAAACGTTGCCCTCACTCGAAAAAATCAGTGGTCCGAATAATCCAAATAAAGTATCTGAATCCTTATCTAAAACCCAGCAACATTATATCAAATCAGCACGCCTCTTTTATTTTACTTATATCATAGATCAGGGGTCCGCCCCTCGATTGAATTTTCTGGGACTTGACATTTTACTGAGGGCTCGTTTTTTTTGTCTGTGATTTGCTTGTGTTTGAACGTGTGTGCAACTGTAAAAGACAGAATGGTTCCTCCATTTTAAGATATTTTAATTTTAGTTTGTTGTTTATTATAGGTCTGTGTAGAAATGAATTTCTTTTGTTTTATTCCTGTAGTAAAATCAAGATTTTTTGTAATGTATGTTTGTATATTTGTATATATTCCAGTAATTAAATAAATGATATCGTTTAAATATAACCATACTTACTGTACATACCCGACGTCTCCAGGTAAAAAAAAAAAACATATTGCCAAGCAGAGGGTTTAGTCACATACTGTTTAAGATACACAAAATATCCTAAGTGGTTACGATTTTCATGAAAGTTGACCATATTTTGGATTTTTGTAAGTATAAAACAGTCATTTTCATCGATGAAATTCAAACAGGCAAATAAAATCTCGTAGCTTAAAGGGAAATAATTCATAGGTTAAATGAAAACTTACTTCCATTTTTAAACGCCACTGATAAATTAATTAAAAATGAATTAAATTAAATGTAAATTAAATAAAATAAATAAATCAACTTTATATAATATCTCTAAATAGAATACTTAAAACAATTCTATTACTAATTTCCATGAAAAATTTAGAGCTAATTATTAAAACAGATTTTATTTACTGTAATATGCAAATGAGATAACCTCTTGAATGTTGATTTTTTGAATAAATAATATTAATATGTATTGAGATTATTCAGAAATAAAACTATACAAGAGTCTATTTTCAGTATAAAAATCTATTTGTGAAACAGTGTACCTTTTGTATATAGTAACCAAATTGTGAACAAAAAAAAAACAGACGCGAACACGACTTTATTAGAATATATTACACTTATATGTGTTTTCTTCAAACGTACAGAAAATATATTTACATATTTAATAAGATTGCTGTCCTCCATGATAATATAGATAAAGTTGTTCCTCTCCCTCTATAATTAGTATAGATTTTTATCCTCACGTTACAAAATGTTGCCGACCCCTGGCATAAAGCATCAAACAGCAACAAAAAAATACAGAAGCTATTATCCTGAATACACAGTTTGAATATTTGTCCAAGACAACTTTCGACCTGAATATGGTATACATCGTCACGGCATTCTCTGACAGATTTTTCAACCCAACGGAAACACACACAGATAATACGGATTGTCTTTGTGTTGAGACAAAAGTTACAATAATATATTCTGTGCGTGTCAACTGAGACCGCGTCAAGACGTTGGGATGAAATACTCATCGAAAAATAACTTTATCTTTCCGTTGAATTTCTTTCCTTATTCTACCCACCGCTCTAATAAGAACAGGAGTTTTCTTTGAAAAAATTCTTGGTAAGCAAGCGTTGTGAGTTCATTCCCAATATTTGTTGGTATCCCAAAGAAAATGCTCCAGGCGTACGATCTATTTTTTTTTAAAGATAAGGATTTCTTGCTTGGATGGTATGTGGTACAATCAAGAAGCTCCCTTTCGGAAAAGCTGGGGTTTCTACATAAATAAATCTTATACTTAACATGTGCCTAACTGTGCTAGTAGGGAGGCGAGAAGGAAAAGCGTTATTATTGAAAAAAAAAAACATGACATAACTTCAGTAACTGTTTTCAATCAGGTACGATTCGAGTCAAGAGTAACAATCTATATAATTATAAAACTCAAATGACCTTGTAACGAGTGATGTAACCCACTTCATCCGGTTGCGCATGCGCGCATAAACATTAACCCATAACAACGTAAACAAATAAACACAAATCGCTTCTTTTGCAGATTTTGACCTGCGCACTGAAATATTAGCGTTATTATTTCGAAATTATTATTTAACATGGGAGGAGTGGGGGTGTTTTGCAACTATTCTTTATTACAACTATACTGTATATATATTTTCTTACAACTAAACAACTTTAACCCGTTGACAAACATAAGAACAATTGTTGTAAAGTCAAGACTACTACTACTACTACTACTACTACTACTACTACTACTACTACTACTACTACTACTACTACTACTCTCTATCCGTCCCTTTTCCTTCCTTCCTTTTTTTATTTTTTGTTTAAATTTCTAGATACAAAATAGTTGTATGAGAACGGTAAATTTGTTGACACATTTACTAATCTGTTTCAATATTAGTTTTATTTTATTTCATTTATTTAGGTTCTATTTTCTGCTTCAGGTTTTATTAATTATTTTTTTTTTTTTAGATTTTAAGTTTCTATAACATGGTTGAAGGATTCCAATATGGATTTTTTATTCTTATACTTCTCATCGGTAGATTCATGTGCGTTTTTGCTGTAAAATGACTTTCGTCGGCGTTCGATTCGTAGGAAAATCATGTTTAATTTTCGATTTTTGAGCGATTATTCGGAAAAATAGGTAACTTTACACGAATAGGGAGGATTTCTTTTTTCATGTTTGAGTTTGAGTGATCCGTCCGTGATTTTTCATTTTAATATACTTTCATAGAAATGATTCTGTTATGTCAAAAAAAACCAAAAAAACAAACAAAAAAAACTATTTTCTTTACGTCACAAGTGTCACGCTCATACATGAATTCCATAGCTAATATAACATACTGACTCAACGAGTCACGGATAGTCTAGTTGTTTATAATATTCAACCAAGTGAAAACGATTTGAGACACCATTTTCGAAAGGTCAAACACAAAAGATGTTGTCATCAAGGCCTACAAAAACTAAACATTGTTCAAACGTTATGTATGAATGTCTCTCCTTCTTTTCTATCTTTTTCTGTCTTTCACTCTTTTCTTTCTTTCTTTCTTTCTTTCTTTCATTCTCTCTCTTTCTTCATTGAAAGAGAGGAGTATTGAATTATAATTGTATCGTTTTTAAACAGCCGAGGCGTTGGATTCCGTCGAAAGCAGACATATAGCAGTTTAGTCTGGTCGCAATTGACGATGGACGTGGGTCGGCAATCACCTACGTTCCATATGCTCCTCTAGTGTTAAATAAAATAATATTTTTTTCTATCAAAAATGCCTTTGTTCACTATTTACATGAGCGTTATATCTGCAATAACAATATTCATTGCCGGAAAGTGGTTCCAGCCATTTATTGCCGACAATGGAAACGCTGCCCATAACGACACAAAGAAGACACAAGAAGCGACCCATGCCAGTCAGTTATGGGCGATGCCGTCTCGTCTCGATGATGTTTCTATCGTTTGATATGTCTATCGTGGTATCGTTTATTTCTTCAGAGAGCTGGTTGCCGTTCCCAGGATGTGTCTCGATCAAGTAAATCTCCCCGGGTAAATGAATATCGTGTGATAACTATACTCAAGAAAGTCTTCGCTGTCAAGTTAAGAAAGGATATTCGGATCAAGTAGAGAACGTGCCTGATTATTTTTGCTATCCCGATATGATGACACGTTTTCTTTATGTATATCAAAATCGATCCAGTAGAATACCACCCGAGTAGAATAACGACATAGTCGCATAATACTGGCTTGCAATAAATGCCTGAGCAGTCTCGGTGGCATTCCTATGTAGAGACGTCTCACCTTGTTAAAGAGTGAGAAGGTAAAACCTGGAAGGATGGACCTCCTAGAACTACACATAACTAGAAATATAACTTAGTGAACAGGGAACTAGCCATAGTAACAATGGCCTATGTTATGTTGGTTTTTGTGCTGAGTGGCGGAAACCCTAGCTGAAGCAGTCCTTAGTAGTGAAAAGATAAAAGTTTTTATTTTTATCTTCTTTTTCTATTATTTTAAAAGCTGTTGTCTTCTATTCATTTACAGTTTTAATAAGGTATGCCAACGTTTGAGCGAAAAAAAGTAAAGAAAGAAACAATTGAAATTTATTACAACACCTTTTCATTAAAATCGATCTAGATTAGAAGCCGCCTGGTATATGGAGCTAAAAGAAACAAAATACGATTATCTCAGAGACAGGAGGCGTCTATTGACCTTGATCTTGAAAGGACCAAGGTTATAGTTAGAAGGAAAACACTCAGCAGTAAGAGAGTTCCACAATCTTTCAGTTCTTGGAAAGAAGCTACTGGATAGAAATCTCTATTACAATGAGAAATCAAAACAGTGAATTAATGAAGACTAATAGACCAACGAGTCAAACGAGCTAGAACAAAGGAAGCGGGGAATAGATCAGACAATTCTGAAGAACACATGCCATAATAGTATTTATAAAAAAAAGACTGAGACTAGCAATAACAAGTCTCAGAGAGAGAGAGAGAGAGAGAGAGAGAGAGAGAGAGAGAGAGAGAGGGAGAGAGAGAGAGGTTGCAGAGAATAAGAAAGAGTGGGGCTAATTAAATTACAGATACGCTTTTGCACTTTATCAAGCACCCTGAAATATGACAGCGATTCACAAGCCCAAATATTACTTAAGTGTATCAAACGGACCGACAGACAAACTCTTGCAGTAATTTAAGGACGCATCTAGAAGGTATGCCAATGTCACACTTACGTGATAATTCTCGCTAGGTGTAATGGTGGCTTGACCTTGAAACCATTTGTAACCTTGGTTGTATTTGCGTGACCAAACTGGGTAGCCGATTTCCCCGATGTGACTGCCGTCCACCCTGTAAACGTTGAGCTCATTGATATGCGCGCCGAACATATGGTAATAGAAATGAAGGCACTGTACACTGGTAGAATTGTACTGTGGACTAATCAGCTGGGCTTTCTCGTTTGGAGATTTTGCTGTTGCATCCATGTAAACGTAATAACCATTTCTTGTGCCCGTCGTGTGATCAGCCAATGGACCTGTGAAGAACGTGGGTGTTTTCCCCTGTGCTCGTTTCCACTCGAAGTCAGCAGTTTTCATTTGGGTATACCCACAGAAGCCCGTCTCAAAATCACAGTACGTTGGGTTATCTAAGGAGAGAAAACAAATGGGGTTAATTTGATATTACACAAATGCAAAACGTCACGCAAAGTTAGTAATTATTTCCTCATGATATTTCGCATTATAAAACAATGAAAAAAAAAAACAAAACAAAACAAAACAAAAACAAACAAAAACAAGATAAAACTTTTTAATGCAGTTTTTTATTTTCAATTTTAATAAAATCACATTTATTTTTTGTAAAATATACAAAACGTTAATAAATGGGTTATTTGTGTCTGTTATTGCGTGTACGTTTTCAAAAATTATCTATCTAGCTCCAGCCTGATATTCGATTTATAATATTTTTTATTAGAAAACAGAATCCATCGATTAAATGGTATATATATATATATATATATATATATATATATATATATATATATATATATATGTATATATATATATATATATATATATATATATATATATATATATATATTATAGCTATGAAAAAGGGAAGACTGAATTTTTTAGTATCCATGATAAAAAAGAAGGACGAAGGTAAAATATTTAATCAAGGTTAAGAAAAAAATGATAGATAATCGGGTAGAGTTGGTCGACCAGGTTTCGCCCTCACTTTTCAAAAGCCAAATCGAGGGTTTTCTTTCTTCTTTTTATATTATTATAGGGAAACGAATTTAAACGTGGGGAGCGACTAAAATAAAATCAAATTATCCGGCAGGGGAGGGATAAAAAGATGAGAGGAACGACTAAAATAAATCTATACTAAACTTAATTTTAATAATACCCCCTTCTCAATCAAATGGACTATAACAAAAAAAAAGTTAAGTCTTATACTCCAGGCTCTCAGTCCACTACAGGCTCTGCATAACCGAAGCGATAACTATAATTACTTCCCCTAAAAGTAACAATATAATAAATTCTAAAAACCAACTGATCTCTTTCTGTAAACATAAGTCCAAATTTAATTATGGTAATTTTGAAATTACATAGCTATTACTTTAACCTTTCAGATATATAATTTTTCTTTAACGTTATCGTTTTTCTACATACTTTCTTATTACTTTATAACTTAATAATCCTTTATTTTAATTCTTTTGTTTGGCCAGTTTTCATCTGCAATTTCCGTTTTAGCGTTTAAACATTCCTATCTATCAAATATATCAATCTACCTATACATTCATATCCTGTATATATATTTTACTTATATTTTACTATATGCATTTACTTACATACTTACTTGCTTTATCCGGAATTTGCAGATACCTGCCGTCCTCTCCCCTTAAAAATATTTTTTTTCATTTAGTTTCTTTTAATTACTCCTGCTGATATTTTCTTAAGTAATAACCTGTATATTTCAGTTGACCTCTTTTTTCCCTATATTTTTGGCGCCGTTTAACGTCATCTTGTCTGGGTCATTTTGACATTTGCTTTTCTACTCTATATTTAATTCAATCACCATTCAAACTTTTTTCCTTATCTTCTTCGCTCACTTTTCTTAATTACACTTTGTCTCGGCAGCCGAGTTTAACGCATATCTTATTTTTCTTTTAATAATATTATTGGAATTCTTTCCCCTTTTTCTTTGTATCTATTTGTGAATTATTCCACGTATTTCGGCCTTTTGGATTATATTGGACCATCTTCCAATTACGTGAGTTCCTTGGATTTTACTTGTGCGAATGGAAATTTAACTAACTTTCTTGGATTTACATTTTTGGATTTTACCGTCATTGGATACTTTACCTTTCACCAGACTATCCATTCACGTGAAATCCCCTTTTTCTTCACCATATCCCCTCTGCTTCACTTTTTGTTATCAAGTAATATCTTTGACTTACTTGCAGTTTCATCAAATACTTTTGCATGCAAAATCCGATTCCGGATTTTGTTAATTCCTACCCTCAGATGAGAAAGAAAGTATTTCTTTGAAACTCCGCGGATTAAGGACTATCTACTTATTAAGTGTTTCCTTTTCAAATTAAATATGTTTTTAACTTTTTTGAAATTATTTTTCAACATGTTTTATTAACTATTTGCTCTTTATATATATATATATATATATATATATATATATATATATATATATATATATATATATGAAAGTGAGAATGCGTGTGTTTTTTTATTTTTTAAATTAAATTTTGAAATTAGGACTAAAATATGCATCCAAGATTGATTGGATCAAAAAGAGTGTATGTGAGGTGCTAGTAATTGAACTAAATATAGGATTCAATCACATCATAACACAGGCGACTTCCTGCGGGAATTGAGGATTTTTGTGCACTGCTGCTATAAAACTTGGACAACTCATTACCAATTCTGTGCCTTATCTTAATTTTTGAAATTATATTACAGTTATATATAATCTAATACATAGACAAATATCAATCGGATTCCTAAAATCACATAACTATAGGACTGCATCTGACAAATCGATATTTGATTCCATCTAATCAATGATTGATAGAAAGTTTCGATCTAAGTTTTTTACATTAAAAATTTCAATTGAATATAGAGATCGAATTGATATAGATCAAATTGAAAATGAAACAAGTGAAGCATTTATGCCCCCCCCCCAGTGTACAGTGAAGGAGGTATGACAAAGTTCAGCATTTGCCCTCCCTACCCCAATTAAGCCCCAAAAGTCCCCAAGGGACGTCAAATCCTGGTGAAAATGAACAAACGGTCCAGTTTTAGACCTTAACATATATAAATTTTAGTTCTGCACCATGCAAAAAAAGAAATTAATAAGTCCATTATTTGTCCCGCTATTTAGCCCTAAAAGTTCCCAAAGCCTTAACATATTTAAATTTGAGTTCAGCACCATGCAAAACTGCTAAATAGACATACACGGAAAAATTTTGGACAAATATGGTAAAATAGTCCCAAAAATAGAGTGTTTTTATTAGCCCTAAAAGAGCCCCTGGGGCACACCCAAGAGTTATCGCAAAGTATAGACAAACAAAAATATATAGAAATCAGTTAGTTACAACTTTTCAGAAAGTTTTATAAAAATCCAAGGCATCATTTTTTTTAAAATCAGCACAAAAGTCTCAATTTTAGCCATTTTAACCCAAAAGTCACCCCTAGGGGGCAACCAGAGTTTTCCCAGAAAATCCGTTCTGTTACATTTTTACTCATACCATGTTTAATGTTTGTGCAAAATTCAAGTTAATGAATATTATCGTAGTTATTGAGAAAAGTGTGGACAGACGAACGGACGAACGGAAAAGGGTAAATTTACACGTCCCCCTCCTTTTATCAGGGGACTAACAAGAATTTGTGGGCTCACCTGATTGGCATTTATTCTTTGTAAATCGAATGTCATCGATTGCAATTTGTCCATTGGTAAGAACTGATCGGCTACCTTCAAATATTACCTAGAATATAAAAAAATCGATTAGCTTTGTAAACACTTGACATAATAAATCGTCATTATCGTAGCTTGATTAAATGCAGAACTTATCAAGTATGAACAGACAGACAATGCAGGTACATATCGAAAAAGCGTAGCTGCTAGATAAGGTCTTATTGCGAAGCAAAGGCTGCTCAATTCTAATGGTATTCCCTTGAGAATAGATTTGCTCGACTCAATCATTGGGGAAGAAATCAAAGACGACTGAAATAGTTTTGCTTCTGCAATATCCTACGAATTCCTTGTTTAAAGTTATGCAAGTGTTGCGCAGTCCCTAATCGCGCTTCTGCCTACTTAAAGGAAAATCTGGGATGTTTCGATATAATGTTGGTATGTTGTTATTTCAAAGTTTTCTGTCTTTTAGATTGGTTCACTTTTGAACAGTTCCTATGTGTTTGTCTTACCACAAGGGAAAGCTTAGACACAAGGTTGATTTTTAATCTGGTAATATTCAGCTCCTAAGAAAATCCTCAGTCTAGAAAGATATTTCCTGCACTAATCGAGAACAAAAATAAACTAATCGTCGCATCAGAACAGATACTACACTTTCGGAGTAATAGTGAGTACTATTCGCTCGCGAAACACCTTTCGGAGGTCGTGATTATAGAGTCAATTCAATCTCAGTAAACCAGTCTTTGAACTGAATTTGAAGGCTATTGCTGAAAAAAGGAATAGCCATATCATGGATAGTTTTGAGTCATAATTCAATTTGATTGACTTATGATGTTGCAGCCAGAAGCTCCAATACCGAAAGGCTAATATCCTTCTCCAGAATAGTTTTGCATATAATATGAAGCATCCAAGGCTATCGCATGACCTCTGAGAGAGATATATATGCACTTTTCCGACGCACACACACACACACACACACACACACACACACACACACACACACACACACACACACACACACACACATGTATATACGCATGTCTGATTAAACACGACTGAGTTCGTCTTTTTCAAATTTTGCTGGTAATCTTTCCTATTCTAAGCGCTAGAGAATATGGCCGAACAACAACCACTGGGCGCCATAATATATAACCTACCAGCCGAAACAAGAAAGACCGCTTCGCAAATAGAAAATATTTACCAGTAAAATTGGAACAAAGACAGAATTCACTCGTGTTTAATCAGACATACATAAATCATTACTTGCTGCCAATATATATATATATATATATATATATATATATATATATATATATATTTTAAATTTTTTAAAAAATTAAAAAAAAAATGTCTCGTGATGCGGGGTTCGAATCGTTCGACTGATATTAATCGTGACACCCTGCACTGAAGATTTCCGAAAGGATGAAACACTAGTGTCTGTAGGTATTTAATTATTATAGTAAAAAATAATTATATATATATATATATATATATATATATATATATATATATATATATATATATATATATATATAGTGCTATAATGGAATAATTCCAGGAGGAAATCCGATTATGAGAGCTCAATGTGGTAAACAGAGCAATAACATAAAAATATAACACGGAAATTACATAATTGTCGATGCAATAATTTATTTCAACCTTATGGTATTTTCAAGCATCTAAGCTAGACAATTACATTTTTGATATAAAATGATATAAAAAATGTAATTGTCTAGTTTAGATGCTTGAAAATACCATAAGGTTGAAATAAATTATTGCATCGACAATTATGTAATTTCCGTGTTATATTTTATATATATATATATATATATATATATATATATATATATATATATATATATATATAAAAGTCTCGGCGTTGAAAAACTGCACATAATTCCACTGATTAGCAGTAAGCTTACCTGATAAGTGGTTTGCGGTTGAGCTGCCAAAGTAAAGGACGCTTCCCACCATGTGTCGCCCTGGTTGCCGGATTTTGTCCATCTGGTCACTTTCGTTCCATTTACTGACAGAATTACAGACAATGTCGACATATAAGAACCGTACATGTGATACCAGAAGTTTAGACATCTGTCTTGGGAGCCCTTGATCAGAGGACCTATAAGACGTCCTTTATCAAACGGGTCACGGGGTGTAGAGATATCAGTGTAGACATACCAGCCGTCATCTGCAAAAAAAAAAAGAAAAGAAATATGAAGAAATTATCTCAGAACATCTTTATATATATCAATTCCTAAACAGATCTTAATCGGTATCAACTGATGGTTACGTCAATAATACTAGGAGTAGCGTAAATTCTTAGAAGTAAACTAATGCCCTGGTTGCAAAAGATTAACTTACAAGAAAAGAAGTTGCCAACGCAGAATTAAAAGTATTTTAATATAGGTTTAAATGTTAAAATCGTCCGACTAATATATATATATATATATATATATATATATATATATATATATATATATATATATATATATATATATATATATATATACGTAAATTGAATAAAATCACAACCTACATGAATTGAAATTCACTTTTTTGGCGTTAAGCTCTTACAGCTGTTTCGTTAAAGGATGGAGAATTACCTCTCGTCCATAGAACTGTAAATCTTCCATCCAGTCACTCCTCAGAGACGCTTACAACTATTCCCAACAAGTTCTTCAATCCGTTGTGAACACGTTTATATTTATGGACGAGAGGTAATTGTCGATCCTTTCACGAAACAGCTGTAAGAGCTTAACGCAAAAAAAGTGAATTTCTATTCATGTAGGTTGTGATTTTATTCAATTTACGTATATATGCTCTGAAAACTCTTTTGAAAATTCATTGAGCTGAGATTATAATTGAGTTGGTATTATAGACAATTATATTCTAAACTTGCGACAGAAAGGAATTGTTGATAAAATAAAATAATATATATATATTTTGTTAAGTATATGTATATATATATATATATATATACATATATATATATATATATATATATATATTTATAGTGACTCTAGTTTAATTGGAATATGAACATTACCAGATTATAAAAAGAAAAGATTTGGTGAAGTATGTATATATATATATATATATATATATATATATATATATATATATATATTTATATACTAAGTATATATATATATACTAAGTATATATATACTAAGTATATATATATACTAAGAATATATATATACTAAGAATATATATATAATAAGTATGTATATATACTAAGTATATATATACTAAGTATATATATATACTTATATATATATACTAAGTGTATATATATATATATATATATATATATATATAATAAGTATATATACTAAGTAGATATGTATACTAAGTATATATATACTAAGTATATATATATACTAAGTATATATATATACTAAGTATATATATATACTTAGTATATATATACTTAGTATATATATATACTAAGTATATATATATACTAAGTATATATATATATACTAATATGTATATATATATTAAGTATATATATAACAAGTATATATATATATATACTAAGTATATATATATATATATATTTAAATAAGGGAGTAGTCACCAACAATGTGTATTTTTTAACATTATTTTATTATTCCGTGTCTTGATTTTTCATTGAGAATTATGTTTGGATCATTGTAATAATGTTTTTAAGTCATTGAAATCGTTTACGCGCGTTTCAGACGGTCTGTGATGCGTCCTCGTCAGAAATTATTTTCAAATGTGTAAAAATGACGATTTTCGTAGTTCGTTTGAAGTTTTTCCAAGGGGTGGAGGCTTGTAAGTGTTTATTATACATTGGTATGCTGAATTTTTATTGCCCAGGGAGAGTTGACCTCGCTGTAGTCGCTATCTCTTTCTGCTAATGTTTTTTTCTTTTCCTTTAGGGTGGGCTAGGGTGTGTGTATGTGTGTGTGCGTGTGTGTGTGTGTGTGCGTGTGCGCGTGTGTGTTTATGTGTGTGTGCGCGCGTGTGTGTGCGTGTGTGTGCTTGCTTTTATTGGCTTGGGAATGTGTATATTGTTTTATAGTATTTTGGGGTTATTTGCTTCCTTAGGAAGGCGGCTGTGGTCCGAGATCGTTACTAATGTGTATGTGTGGGGAGGGGGTGACTGGCTCTTCTGAAGTAAGGGTAGGGGTGCTTTCATTCTATTTTGATATTTATTTTTGGGATTCTTGGATTTTAGTATTGTGATTTTTCGTTTTAGTCTTATATTATGTTTGTTTAGAAAGAGGGGTGTATTTAAAATAGGAGATTTTTTAATGTTTCTATTTATTTGTCTCCCCATGTGGGTATGGCCAGACCCAGGATCGGTTCTTAGTGTGGGGAAGATTTTGTTCCCCAGAGGGGGCATTGGAGGGGGTGTAGGTATGGGAGAGGGATGATAGAAGGGATGATAGTCGTTTCAGTCACGAGGGGGTTCTCCTCCCCTGACTGAGGAGGGTGCGAGGTGTTGGAACAGATATTATACTATGGTTCTAGGTGTCTCCTAGTGTTGTTGGTTTCGAGGTTAAGTAGGGTTGGTATTGTTCAGTGTGTTGTATTATATAAGAGATAGGGGTGTTATGTCTGTGTGTGGTTGTATGCGTACACGTGTGTGTGTTTTAATGTGTCGGTTCTGATTTATGTGTGGGTGTGTATATGTGTATGTGTATGGGTGTGCATGCAAGTGTACCTTGCATTTCATGTTTTTGTGTGATGGTATTAGGTTCTGTTCAGTTCAGGAGTGAATCTGGTGATGAAGTTTTTTTCCTGTGTAAGTAAATAAAAATAATTGTCTGTTTGGAGGATTGGCATTATTTTGAAGCTGTTTCCACTGCATGTGTGTACGTGTTTTGAAACATAGAGGTGTCTGTTATCTGCAATTTTGATGTTGCTCTTATGTAAGGCCACTCTATTGCTGAAATTTTTGGTGGCGCCTATGTAGGATTTGTTGCATGTTGTGCATCTTAGTGCATATACTACATTTCTGGAGGTGCAATTTAGATCCTTTTTTATTTTGAATGTTTGTGCTGGGTTTTTGAATGTGTATGTGTTACCTTCTATTATTATGTCACATACTCCACATCGCGGTTTGTTGCATTTTGTAACTCCTTTCGTAGTATGTGGGACGAGTTTTGAGGAAGTTAGGATGTGTTTTAAGTTTTTGGGTTGGCGTTTGTTGTTTTAAGTATGTTGTTTAGTTTGTCGTTCTGATTGAGGAGGATAAGGTTTTTTGTTATCTGTGCGAATAGTTCTGGGTTGTTTGTGTTGTGTGTATGTGACGTATGCCAGAATTTGTTCTTTGTTGTGTTCTTTTGGGGTTCTTAGTTGGTCTATTGGAATTTTTTCAGCCAGTTCAATACCTTTCTGTATTAGTGGTAGTGGGTATCCTCTGTTCCGCAGTGTTATTTGTAGTTCATTCAGTCTAGTTGAATGGAGGTGTCTGTCTGTTACTATGGCGCAGACTCTACGTGCTAGGGAGTAGGGTATTGATTTTATACAGTTTTTAGGATGGTGGCTTTTGAAGTGGAGGTATTGTTGAGTATATATATACTTAACCAAAAATTTTCTTTTTTTTCCCGGATTATATAAAAGAAAATTTTTGGTTAAGTATATATATATATATATATATATATATATATATATATATATATATATATATATATATATATATATATATATACTTAACCAAAAATTTTCTTTTTATAATCCGGTAATGTTCATATACCAATTAAATCAGAGTCACTATTAATTGCCATAGTTAATTAATCTCAACGATTATCAATATCGATAATCGAGCATATATATTATAATTCCACAACAATGAAGACAGTCATATATCAAAATATGTTTAATTATACAACTAGCCTGGGTGACCGGCGTAGCGCGGGTGTTTGGAGATGTGTGCTAATTAAAAAAAAGTGCCAGTAGGCAGGCAGACTTGAACCCGTATCGCGAAGGAGGAAAAGAACGTGAAAAGAAAAACGTGACGTTATTTCCGTTGCGTCGATCGCCAAACCGAAAGTTGAGAAGGTTTAAATTTAGGCTAGTCAATCGGAATGCCCAATTGAGGATGAAAGAATTAATGTTTTTAGCCAATTTTTCGATATTCGTCGTCCAAAGTGTCGAGCTCCAAAACGATGCCGATCTCGTCAAAATCCGTCGCCTCTGTCGAAAGTTTTAGGCAGACATACAAACATACATTAAAACAGACAGGTAAGATTTATATAATAGATGTACCTCTTTGATGTTTATAACCATTCGTACAAGCTTCAATTGCATTCCATTTAGAGATATTCCAAAATGGCTTATCTTCAGACACAAAACATATATAAAAGCAGGTACCTTTTGTTATTTGCAAGCAGTGAAACTCACCTTCCGTCCAGCATTTATACTGTTTCGATTTGTATTTTGTGTCTGATGATTAGCTATTTTGGAATATCTTGTAACGAGATGCAGTTTAAGCTTGTCCAAATGGTTATGAAACAATTGTGATAGCAAAGAGATAATATAATAAACACATGTTGTGATGTATGAGGTTTATTGGTTGTTGTGTGATTATATATATATATATATATATATATATATATATATATATATATATATATATATATATATATATATATATATCATATCATATTTTCCAACGTCAAAGTCTAAAAACTCAATATTTAGTCCCAACTCGTGAGTACTTCCATTTTACATTTGCAGCATGTTTTTAAACAAAAATACGCAAAGAAGATTATTAAAATGAAGACACTTTTAAATAATGAGTTACAATATTGAATGCGATCTCTTGTCCTTACATTTGGAGCTTTTTATGTGTTCATGACTTAGACATTATTATTTAACCAAATCCAATATTAAATTAAGATGCCATTATCTGTGTATATGTTTATGAATCTATCTAAAACCATCCACAACAATTATATTCGGCTTTTTAAAAATATTTTAAACTAGATAGTATAACTATTCTCACTTGATATCAACTTTAAACATTATAGTCAATGTGCATAACCTTCAACAAAATGCAAAATAACTATTTGCTATTATGTTTCTTACACCTTAACGGGTAATTTTGTTATACTTTAAAGTTAAGATATGTTTAAAAAAAACGGTTCATATTGAAAGAAATGATATAAAATTAGAACTTACTGTCCCCGCGTGTATGATCGTATATCGGACCGGAAACGTTGGATCCTGTTGGCCCTTGGCTTCTTATCCAATCAAAATTATCGTTTGTGTCTTGTTTCCAGAGACACATTCCTTTTTCAAATGTACAATCATATGGAGTTGGAACTGAAAACAATGACAGATTTTAGTTTTAGTCGTAGCATAATTAGTGATGTCATAAGTTATCGCCCTTTAATGATGGCTACCTAATGTATAAAATAATTATAAATGTATATTTATATTTGTTTCTGTTAATGTGAACTGAGAGAAAATCGGGGAAAAATGAAAATAGTCACCAATTTGTTTGTCGAATTATTTTTTAATGTCTACTAAATATTATTTTATATTCTTATTCTTCAAATCCTGTATTTGATATAGCGAGTATGTAGCCGTCAGTATGAAATACACTTTCAAACAGAAAAGGTCTTACATTTTGCTTGTATTTCTGGCCTTGTGGTGGAGGATCAAGCAAAGCGCTACAAGCATCTTGTTGCGGTGGCATCCCTACAGATTTTGTACAATAGACTATTCCTGACGTCACTTCCGGTAACCAGTTTCTGCTATCGAGTAGTCTGGAGTTGAGATTCAGTTTCAGTGGGTCGTAACCTTACTTTGTCCTTCCAGTTGAGCGGAGTCCCACTCGACCAATAAACGTTTTTATTTTTTCTGTTAATATTTTTTTTTATTCCACTGTTTCCAAGCTTTCTCCTTCTTTCTTTAAACATTTAAACTACAACACATCTCATGCTTGTTTATTATAGAATAGAAAAAACAAAACGCTCTAATAATCTGCATAAAAATATCGCATGTGTATGGGAAGAATGCTCTTACAGAACTGGTGTGCCAGAAATGGTTTGCACAATTCCGCAAAGGAAACTGCGCTCTGGTCTGCCAAATATGATCGACATTGATCAAATGAAAGCCGTAATTGAACAAAATTGTCGTTTGACAACCAGACAAATCGCAGACATTCTAAACATTTTTAAATGGCGCGTTGAAAATAAATTGCAGTATTTTATAAATAGAAAAACATAATTTTTAATATTCTTTTTGCTGGAAAAAATTCCAAAGACAAAAGAATTAAATGTTAGCCGATGATATTAGCATTTGAGGGGGGGGGCAGGTGAGTTAATATTAAAAAAAAAATTATTTTGGATTATGCAATTTACCTATGTAACTAATCCTTGAGTTAAATTACCCACGCTTGGAAAACTTGCTAATGGTGGTTAAGAAATTTATCTTAATTATTGAGTTCTTTTTATTTTGACAAAAATATCACAGAGAAAAAGGGGCCTATTTTACTATTTTCTATGTATTCGATTATGCTGGTGAGATAACTCCTTTCGTGAACTCAATACTTTAGTATTTAGCCCATTATAGTTTACTTTAAAAAATAACTAATAAAAACAAATCTATTATAGCAATTCGTAAATTACCACTGCTGTACACTATTTGAAATAACTTCTTCACTTTCCCTGCCTCCCTCTCTCTTTCTCTCTCTCTAACACGTAACGGACCTCAACTAATCAGCGCATAATAATCAAATGAACAGAAACCTCTTTGTAGGTATTTCACACCTTGAAATTGCAGATAAAACAGAACAATACTGACTACTACTTTGGTATCTGAGAATCCCCTCTTTATGTGGCAATTTTATTCTGAGATGAATACAAAAATTAGAGAGGAACAAACATTCAAAACTGTGGTATTTTGTTTGCTTTCTGTTGTGTCTGCATCAATAACAACACGAACGCAGAAAGTAAACGTAAAACAAATATATTAAGACGAAAATATAATACATATTTACAAAGGTGCAGTTGTACTGCAGTTGGAAGATTGTCCGGCAGAAGGCGTGTTAAAGTCTTTCATGGAGCAACCGGCACATGCATCTTGCCTATCCGACGTTCGAACACAGCTCTCCAATCTTGCTGACTTGATACATTTATCTATATCTTGTTCATCCACGTATGCTAATTAGTGGGCGTCTCCACAACACTTTTCTTTCTCAAATAGAATAATTATCAATTGCGATAACCTTATGTGTCTTTTATTGTTGTTTCTTGAAACAGAAAAGTTGTCAATTATTGAACAAATAGTACATTTCATTTCACTTCGAAGAATGTGCCTTTCTCCACGAATGTTCTTAATCATCATAATAGATTTTCCTGTTCTTGTAAATTTTTTCCAAGAATTAAAAGCTTCTAAAACTCATCTTGCTGACGGGTTTCCTCTTATCTATAACTTAGTTTTAGAAATACTTAAATAAGTAGGCATCACCTGGCTTTTTTTTTGTTAATCACTTTTCATTTTTAAGCCTCTTACATCGAGTGGCTTAATGCCTTGTCTTGAGAACTTCTCTTAAAGAAATCTGTTTTTAATGGAATTTCAGATCTTCCGAATACTTCCTCTTGCCAACGAAAGTTAATCCTGCGTTCATTCGGATATCAAATCTAATTGTATTTAAAGGCGTATTATGAGTCAATAAGTTTAATGCCTTTTTAATTGAAATCGTACTTTAAGGCGTATTATGAGCCAAAAAGTTTAATGCCTTTTTAATTAAAATTGTATTTTAAGGCGTATTATGAGCCAAAAAGTTTAATGCCCTTCTAATTGAAATCGTACTTTAAGGCGTATTATGAGCCAAAAAGTTTAATGCCCTTCTAATTGAAATTGTACTTTAAGGCGTATTTTTAAAAATTCAATTTTCACTTCAAACAAGGCACAGTGCCACTTTGAAGCAGGGGGCTACTACCAGGGACTTAATTTGCAGGGGCATTATGAAGGGAGATGAGTACAAAGATGTTTGTTCACATTACACTTGAACTTCTGCATATCAGTAAAGTTGGGAAAGCAGAACCCCGGAAGGGAGTTCCAAAGACCTGCAGTTCTGGGGAAGAAACTATTGGAGTAAAAGGCTTTCTTGCACCTAAGGATCCCTACTGTAAAGGGATGAGATTAGTAGCTTGTCGGGTTTGTCAGGGGTAGTTACGCCGAGGAGGTACAAGTGTTTGCAGTTCGTCAGAGCAGTCACCATTAAAGTATTTGTAGAACAGGCAGAGGGATGCAACATCTAGTCGATGGGACAGAGGCTGTAGCCTAGATGACAGTTCAGGACCTATCAGGTTGGCGACTCTCTTTTGAACCCTGTCCAGGAGCGAGAGACAAACAGCAGATGCACCAGCCCAGATGTGACAACAGTACTCCATACATGGGCGAATGGTGGCCTTATAGAGGTACAGGATACTTTCAGGCGTAAGTAGTTTTCTAGCACGGTAGAGGGAGCCAACCTTCCTTGCAGCAGCCTTGGCAATGCTCTCAATGTATCTATTCCAGTTCATATTCCCTGTAAACATTAGGCCTAGGAGTTTAAAAGAAGTACTTTCAGACAATGTGTTTTTGGCCATTACTATTGGTGGTAGAGAAGGTTTCTTGTAGTTATTGAAGGAAACAAGCTTAGCCGTAGCAGCATTGAATGTGACCATCCATTTTCGTCCCCATTCCACTACGGATTGGAGATCATCCTCTAGTGTTTCTGACATTTCCTTGGATATGTGTTCATTTGTTTTCCCCTCGTATCTGTTATAGAGAGTGGTGTCATCGGCAAATATACCCATCTCCGAAACAATTTTATCAAGGAGGTAATTTATGAATATCAGGAATACTAGAGGTCTCAGGATAGACCACTGAGGTACTCCTGCATTTATGTCATATTGTTTAGATATACGACCGTCGTGGGCAACTTGGATTTTTCTCTTACTTAAGAAAGATTTAATTACATTATGAATTCTTCCAGTGATTCCATATGATCTGATTTTCCTTAAAAGACCATCGTGCCATACCCTGTCAAAAGCCTTAGATATATCAAGGGCTACCGCTCTACCCTCCCCTGTTTTGTCCAGGGAACGGTATATACGTTCAGAAACTACAGTTAAGATATATGCTGTTGAACGGGCTTGCCTGAATCCATATTGTTTGTCAGTCAGGAGTTTAGCAGCTGTTAGGGGCTGGACTAGGGCTTGATTAACTAAGGACTCAAATATTTTGGCGAAAAGCGGGAGGAGGCTAATGGGGTGATAATTTAATGGGTCAGTTCTTTCACAAGAATTCGTGAAGACTGGTACCACAGAAGCGGTTTTCCAGCAGTCGGGAAAGCAAGATTCGTTAAGGCATTTATTGTAAAGTTTGGAGAGAACTGGAGCAACCTCGGCAGAGCATTTTTTAATAGCACAGCCGGGATGAGATCTGGTCCACATGCTTTTGAGGTGTCTAGGTTTTTTATAATAGCATGTACCTGGGAAGGGGTGATTTTCAAATCGTCTAGTGTGGCGTCTGTTCCAAAAGGAAAGTCAGGGAGGGAGTGGTGTACCGGATCCAGTGTGGAGTTTGAGGCAAACCGACTGGAAGCAGATTAGCCTTGTCAGTTGTCGTGCAAGCAACCTCATGATTGTTTGATCGTGGGGGAATAGTTGACTGTCCATTATTTACTACGCTGTTGTAGATTTTCCAAAAATCCCGGGTTCCTAATTTCTGTGATCCGATGCGTTTTCTGGTGGTTTCAGAGTAATCTGTCTAAGCTGTCTCTATCACTCTCTTACAATTATTTCTAGCTTCTATATACTTCTGTTTATTTGAGCTGGACTTATATCGGTTGAATCTGCGGAAAGCATGCTGCCTTTGACAAATGGCAGCTGCACAAGCAGAATTAAACCATTGGGGAGAGTGGGGCTTACTATAGAATTTCCGTGCGGGAACATGTGCTTCAATTGCAGTTTTGAACCATTCAGTGGTCTCATTTGCGCACTGTTCCGCTGGAAGAGTAAAGATATTTTGCCATGGGGCATCTCTGATGAGTTCCCTGATGGCTTCCCAATCAGCCTTTTATTATGAGCCAATGAGTATAATGCTTTTTTAATCAAAATTGCATTTTAAAATTGTATTATGAGACAATAAGTTTAATGCATTTGTAATTGAAATCGCATAAGTCAAGGCATGGAGCCACTTGATATAACGAACTAAAGATAAAAAAGATAAATTTAAGGTAAAAAAATTATCCAATGTTAAGTGTTAGATATATTCCAACGTAAAAAACAGTAATTACTGTTTTCTAGAAACATCGCTTATGGATTGTGAGGACTAATCGACAAAACAAGGGAAGTGAGAATTACAAGACACCTGAAAGTAAAGCCAATGCCCACTTCCTTATCTTTTTGCTTTTTATGATTTCAATATTACTACTTTCTAATCGATTTTGATATTTGCTGTTCCGTCTGAACGTTGTCGGACATGTAACAATTTTTATTAAAGAAGTCGCTTCAGATATGCAAAGAGCCGAACATAATAATCAAAAAGGAGAGAAAGGCAGAATCACTTTAAGACTAACACATCCTGAAAGAGACCTCAGCATCATTCTATAGAAACTTGCTCAAGCTTAACGGAAGGAAGAGGAGTACAAGACCAAGAAAAAAGTATACTACTAAAGCTACTTTATTTATTCAGAAAATTTAAAACATAAAACATCTATTTCACAAAAGTGTGAATTGTTCCACAGTGGATGTAATATGTGCACTTTATGATGTAGTTGAACGTAGTGGATGTAATATGTGCACTTTATGATGTAGTTGAACGTAGTGGATGTAATATTTGCACTTTATGATGTAGTTGAACGTAGTGGATGTAATATGTGCACTTTATGATGTAGTTGAACGTAGTGGATGCAATATGTGCAATTTATGATGTAGTTGAACGTAGTGGATGCAATATGTGCACTTTATGATGTAGTTGAACGTAGTGGATGCAATATGTGAACTTCATTACGCAGTTGAACGTAGTGGATGCAGTATATGAACTTTGTGACGGCTGTAACAACAAAAAATCGTGTTAGATTAATTCTCCATATATCATCATAATGGTTTTCTCTAGTATTTTGACCTATTCAAATTGGTCAAAGAAAAATAAAACATTAAGGCAAAATATAAAATGTCAGACTTGATGGTTTTTTTAATTTATGAATTTGTTTAAAGAATCTAAATTTTTATTTTTAGTTTGAACAAAATTAAATAATAAAACATCATAAAAAGTAAAAGAAATTCATACAATCAAAATAAAAAAAATGTTTGTTATTAGTTGTTTGTTATTAAATATATAAATATACATTCATGAAACGCACCTTACAACGAACATGTTTTTATTTGAATTTTAATTTTTAAAAAAATTCATAAAAATTCAAAATTATTGTTTTCATTTTTCAATTAATTTTTCATTGTATTAGCTTCGTGCCGACAGCAATAATATATTTTTCATTGAAAAAAAAAAAAAAAATTGGCAAACGTTTGCGTGAACAAATATCACGAAACTTTCGTTCGGCCCTTTTCGGTGTGTTCCGTAAACAGGTGGGACGATTCCGACGAGAACACGATTCTTATAGTGCATAAGTATCCTGAACTGCTTTATGACACATAGAATATGGAATTCCTGAAACTGGAAATAATGTAACAGGTCAACTGATATTCATACCATCATTGCGCTGACCCATGCCCAACAAGTGATGTTTACCGTTCAACCAGTAATTTTAAACAACTTCTCCAATAGACGACAGTGACTCTTAAACCAGTTGACTCACTTACTATACAGACCAGTCAATTTTATGTCTCACCTTTTAATCTCCCTCCCCATGTTGGGATGATGTAACACAAAGGTAGGACAGTAGGATTTAAAGAACCAGCGTTAAAGAGGAAGAAAAAGTTGGCCTGAAAAATACCTGTATAGCATCTACGGTATTCCAGGGAACGGGGCGCCTAATGCGAATAGGAATAAATTAACCCCTTTTCAAAAAAAGAAAGTACAGTCCGAGATGGTGGAGCTCTTTGAACTGCACAAAACCAGAGATATACCTCACTGAACAAAAATCAAGTCATTTCAACAAAAGCCTAGACTCTGTTGGTTTGGTGCCGAGGCAAAACCTCGTGGTGTCAATATCCTCGACTCTGGATACTTACCGGGAGTTGGTTTCGCAGTGGTTGCAGGAATCATTGGCGTTGTTATTGTTATTGCCCGAGAAATTGCAGATCTTGGATTCACTGAAAACAAAACAAACATAATTTTTATTGGGTTAATATTATCACGTAATACACAAGATGTATATAAGTTGGTAGAAAATATTGGATGGAAATGAAAGTTATATCAGGATTTAAACACAAGATAAACGTTTATTTATGTAGATCATACCTATATTTTTTAGATGAGGATTTTAATTTGCATTATTCGGACTATTGTTCTTATCTGGATTTAATTCTAAGAATGTTTCTATTGATGTAACCTCTAACCTTATTCCGGTCTATCTTGTCGAATTTCGGAATCTTTCTGTCGAAATCGGCGTAACGCATAAAGTATTAGGTAAAATGATATTCTGACGACTGAAGTTTCAATCCCCACTACGTAACATTCTAAGAATACAATTGCAAATTACTTAAAACTTCTATTTGGTCCTAGCTGACAAAACGAGAGAATGATACCTCCAGATTAAATAAATCTGCACTGAATTTCGAACGAAAGCTTTTTTTTTTAATATATGGGGGCAGCATGTTCTCGTTTCCACAGCCATGACCGAGTAAAAGTCTTAAGTAATTCGTAATTGTATTCTTAGTATAGCTTGCATTGAAGATTACAACTTTAACCCCGAGAAGTGTGTCGATTAAAACTAAATTTTAAATAGTACTTTATCCAATACTCCACGAGTCCTTGTGGCCCCGACACGTTATGGGAATAACACTTACGATGAAATCAGAAGTTCGAATAATCCAGATAATATAAAATTCAAATTGTCTAATATTGTGCGTTTGTTCAGCTTTCATTCATACTAGCCAAATCTAATATTATATCAATATGTGACGCACAACGTTCTCAATTAACAAGATAAACTAATAATTACAATATACAGAAAATATGATATTTGAAATGTAAATGTCAGAATAACATTTATAAATATAAATTAAATATTAATAAAGACGTTATTGGCAAAAAAAAAAAAAATTATCAAAGCGTAAGAACAGAGAAGAAAGATGAAAACTAGAGAGAATTAGGACCATCAAGCATTGCATTTCGCATCACATCTATGATTCAAAAAGTATACTTTTAAATATAACGTCACATCTATGATTCAAAAAGTATACTTTTAAATATAACGTCACATCTATGATTCAAAAAGTATACTTTTAAATATAACGTCACATCTATGATTCAAAAAGTATACTTTTAAATATAACGTCACATCTATGATTCAAAAAGTATACTTTTAAATATAACGTCGCATCTACGTCTCAATTAATACACATTAAAAAATACAGCATTAATCTTTGGATAAATTTACTGTATCACATATTTGATTGAATACGAATCGATGTTCATGTTTAGGAGTGTCTGGCGATCATGTTTAAAATTTCAGCGTAAAGGTTCTTCTAGACATGAAATGATATAAAGAAACAGTCATCTGAGTGTGACTGTATGTAGTATGTTTTTTTTATTTATAGGAAAAGTTATTAGCTACATATATGCATACATTTTTCAGCTGAAATTTTATTTAAAATCCAGTTTCTAAACTGAAATAAACCAATAAATTAACACTTTTTGTTAACGTTTTGGTTGGAGAGAGAGTGGAAGGGATAGATGGGCTTGCCATGTTTCGTGTCATGTGGTACTTACATCTACAGTTTTGGTCTGTTAAAAAGATGTCATCGATGGCGATGTTGATGCGACTGCTTTCACCTTTGATTCCTTCGATTAAGATCTGTCGATACAAAAAATGACACTTAATTACCATGATAATGCTCATCTGTACACAGCACTACTGACTCAAAAATATCCCAGGAGAATTTGGTTGTGAAAACTTGCCTTAGCTTGCATATTCTGATTTTGCTCACCCGGATTTTCACTTATTTCGAGGATTACAAAACGATTTGGATGAACTTAGATTAACCTCACAAAAGGAGATTGAATATGAGTTAAATTCATAGTTCACATCAAAAGTTCAATTTGATGAGCGAGACATTTATAAGCTTGTTGGCAGATTGAATCAAGTTATAGAGAGAACACTTCGTGATTGTTGTAACAAAAGTTTTCAATTAGCATAAAGATTTTTATTTTCCAGATTTAATTTTAAATCGACAAAAACTTTTGCATCGCCATAATATATTTGCATCAAATGAAACCATGAAACAGCAAGATTTAGTTTATTGGTGTTCGTTTCCATTTATGCCCAAGTGAAATATGGCCGTTCATAATAAAATAACAGGAAAAATATTTGATATACTTACATACTAGAAAAATAGATCTTTAAACAAATAAATAAAAATTACGGAAAACTATCGAGTAAAATATTAATTGAAATAAAAATTAATTTTTTTTTTCAGATACGTATGAATCTAGGTTGGACGAACACATTTTACGTCTTTAATTTAAGGGATGAAATAAAAAGTTAGATAAATCAGTATTTCTTTTTAACTTATCCTACGAGTATCGTTTATTTTCATGAAAAATAGTTCACGACAATTTACGAGAAACGACACACTCACTTATTTCCCTTTTATATGACTCTTCGAAATAAGAAATATCAAATAGGTTCAGCTCAACTCAAAATCGGACCTATACTGATTTTAGATTTTACTAGCGGGGGTACCCGTCGTTGCCCGGGAGTGGAGATGTGTGTATGGAGGGGTAAAATAACTGTAGGAAGTCCGGGTGGAGAGAAGTATTAAAAATGGTAGTACAGGGTGGATCAGCACAACAATAGGCAAACCGGGTGGAGAGAGGCATAAAAAAAGAAAGTGATAGTAGCGGGGGATGGGGTATCCGGCGTTGCCCGGGTGTGTGTAGGTGGTGTAGTAAGGAACCCCGGGTGGAGGGAGGTGTTAAAAAAGTGGTAGTAGGGGGAGAGGAAATCAAAATAACAGTCGGCAGCCCATGTGGAGAGAAGTGTAAAAAAATGGTAGTAGCGGGGGCGTGGGGTGGGAATCAAGACAACAGTAGGCAGCCAGGGTGGAGAGAGGTGTTAGAAAAGTGGTAGTGGGCAGGCAGGCTCGAACCTCTGACGCGAAGGCGGAAAAGAAAGTGAAAAGAAAATCTGTTGTCTTACCGATGCCCCATGACGCCATCGGAAGTCAAACCTAACCGATACAAAATGCAAAAATGGCTCGCAAAAAAAAAAAGAAGAAGACTTCTCCTTTTACAAAACTGGCCAGTTTATGGTGAAGGAATTAATGTTTTTGGCCAATTGTTCGATATTTGTCGCCCGAGACATCGCACTTCAAAACGATACCGATCTGGTCAGGATCCGTCGCCTTCTCGAAAGTTTTAGCGAGACATACAAACACACATACATTTTGCCTTTTATAAATATAGACTAGCGGGGGTACCCTGTGTTGCCCGTGTGTTTAGAGGTGTGTGTTGGGTGTGTGTGAATCAAGACAAAAGAATAAGCGAAGTAATAACGCTGTTTAAATATTATAAAAAAACGCACATGACGCAAACGAACGATGTAAAAAAACAAAAAACAAAAAGAAACGTGATGGAAAAAAAACGAACGATGTTAAAACTTCTTTAAAAAATCTGAAAAATAAAAACAAAAAAAGACAGCGAACGCGAAAAATAGGTGTGTGTGTGTGTGTATGTGTGTTGGCGGGGGTAGATGCAAACTAAAAGTAATAACCTCGTTTAAATATAAAAATAAAAAACGAACAAAAAAGAAGTTTTAGGAAAAAGGTAGGCTCGAACCCAAAGCCTTGAGAGTTATAGTCTAATGACATAAAACGACACCGCGAAGACAGTAACTTTAGAGGAGTCGAAAATAAGTGTTTATAAACCCAGGTGGTTTTCTAGGTCAAATCTCATGCCATAGCAGCAGCAGCAGCGGCAGCAGGAGCAGTAGAGAGAAAACGAATTCACAGCACGAATTTTGTAAGATAAAATGTTACATGATAAGGGCTGTCCCCTGTTCATGTAAGTATAAAAATAGAGAGATTAGTTAAAATGAAAATAAGAGAAAGCAGAAATCGAACCCTGGACATAAGTTTTAAAGAACAATAGGTTTAAATGGAATGTCCAGTAAATTGTTAATTCGGATGAAATAAATAATAAATAAACTATTCAATTGTTAAAAGAATGTGGATAATAAAATATGAGTTAAATAAATTAGATATGTAGGTTAAATTCCTTTGTGGAAACAACACAAGAAAAATAGGTTATTGGGAAATCAATGTCGAAAACGTGCAAAGTCGCGCATGTTGAAACACGTGAATTTTGCTCACGTGGCCGGGATGCATGGATTTCTCAATATAGGAGGTGGGAGTTAGTTGGTCGTAGAGAGAGTCAGACAGTCATAGAGACAGTCAGGAGAGACAGTCAGGGGAGACGGTCAATGAGAAAACTCAGAGACAGGCAGACGTCTGAAGCGAGACGTCACTTCAGAAATTAAAATGTGAAACTTTGAATTCTTGGTGATGGAACGACCGGTCGTGAGGAAATAAATTCAGCATGTGTTTTGTGATAAAGCTCATCTTTGTGTTTGTGATTTCTACAAAAAGGTAAATTGTATTGTTATTATATGTCTGTGTATAAAATGTCATTACAACAACATCTCTCTCTCTAAGATACAACATCATATGTAATAAGACAAGAACTCTCACTAAGACTCATATCTTTACTAATAAGAACTCACGTAACATACGCGCACAAGTGGTATCGTCTAATACTACTAATAATAATAACTATATAACAAAAAGTCGGTGAAATAAAAGACTTTTACGACGTCGTTTTGTAAGTGTTACATATGATCTCGATAGCATATAAAAAGCTATAAGAAATAGTAACCCCACCCGCGAGAATCCCGGCGGAAAAAGCCTTTTGCGGGCATACACAAAAAAGCACACACATACATTTTCGCTTTTATATATATAGATTAAAATTCTATTCGATAATTTTCCGTAATTTTTGGCGTAGACATTCACTTTTGCCTCGTACTCAATTAATATAAAATAGTTATCCTGTTATTATGTTTTGAATTGCGATATTCGATTAAGAATTAATGGGGACAGGCAATAATTTATTTGTACGCGTAACAAGGTTTTCTTATAAAAATATACAATACTTGCTTGGTTGGACTTACCTTAAAAGCTTGTTGTTTATGATGGAGCGGCAATCGTGCATAAGCCCAGTATCTAAAATGTGTGGCCCCTGTTAGGGTCCATTCCAGTCTTTTTGATTTGGCAGTGACGGTGTAAATGTTAAGAGTACCGGTGCCGGCGCCGCTCATGTAATACCAAAATGTCATGCAATTATGAAATGTTCCATCGAGTACTTCGCTAATCAGTTCAGCACGTGACCCCGCTTTTAGTTCGTACCCACTTTGGAGAAAGATGAAGTGTCCTGTTGCAAAAATAAATATAAATAGTTAAAAACGCATATTCATATCGGTAGTACTTAACATTGTCTCAGTTTGTATTATTTCAAATTGGTAAAAAGTAAACAGAATCTCAAAAACGATTTTAGTATTTATATACGACAAATTTATGAAAAGAAATGTACGACAGGGCCATAAAACTGCCCATGCTGATTCTCTATTAGTGTGATTCTTAAGCACGTCAAAATCAAGGCACAACAACACGAGTCTATGATATTTTAGTCTGACGATTCCTTACCGGAATGAAATGTGAAAGATTCTGTGTAATTTAATTGCAATATATATTTCCAACACTCAGATCTACTTGCAAATAGAACGCTGTTGAAATAAATACTGGAAATGGATACATAAAATATATCTCCTAATAACATTTTATGTGACCACGTGGATAATATATACATACAAACATACATACATACATACATACATACATAGATACATACATACATATATATATATATATATATATATATATATATATACTAGTATGTATATATATATATATACTAGTATGTATATATATATATATACATATACATACTAGTGCTATATATAAACATTTGATAAAAGAACATAACTATCCTCTCCAATCTTAGAAAGGTCCTCATTGACAATATAAAAATTATACAACGTGAACATAATATTAAAAAATTTTAAATACTTGAAGCGTCATACATTAGAACCCTTCAACCCATTATAAATGATATCGCATTCGAGAAAAGCAGTAACGTTCTAAAATGTCTTGCGTAGTTCGTAGGGGACTGGCTTTGTTAACAGTGTCCACGGACTTGATGATTTTAATACCCGAATTTTTAATCGACCTATCGATTTTCATCGACTCTATGTATTTTAACTTGTCATCACCTAACGCCGTTTATTGTATATTTTAGTTTTCACTTTTAATTCTCATTTTCGCTCCTTCGCACTTTTACTTCAACACCTGAAGATGATTCGTGGACGAATCGAAAGCGCTCGTGACCACAACAGTTATGGAACTTTTATTAATATTTTTGATTTCGATCTAAAAAAGATTATACGGAAAATCGAAAGATTGAAAAAAGAATTAAAAGCAAAGTGTCTCTGTTGCATTTAATAATATTTGCTTGAATGAAAAAATGATGCCTAAATATACCAATTTCATATGTATATATATATATGTAGAATTTTTAGAGCGTGAAATATGAATATCTCACGATCTAAAAATTCTATTATTAATTGCGCGCTAGGTTAGCATGTTGAATGACACCCTAGCAAGTATAAAACTCCTACTTGTGGGACCTCTGCTTGGATTCTCTTTGATTGGATGACCACACCCTTGTTTGAGACGAAGAAGGTTAATTCCATAGTCAGGTTTCGCTGCGGTTTGCTTGATCTGTGTTGGTTAAGGGAATTTTTTGTGTTTGCTCACTTAGCAGAGTACTCGCTTCGCATGCAAGAGATTCGGATTTTCGGGTTTCCAATCTCGAAGTCGGATGTGGCTAACTGATGAGCCAAATTGAGGACGAAACTCAAGTTTGGACTTCTGGATTGTTGGCTTTAATGGCTCTTGTAAGCTGCGACGTTGCTTGATTTTGGAAATAATTACATACATATGTATACATTATATATATATATATATATATCTGTGTGTGTGTGCATGCATATGAGTTTTTATTGGAGATATTTTCCAATATGTATTTCAACAGTGCTCAATATCTAGCAGAGCATTATATTATATACGGCAACAAGTTCTATCAAGGCATGAAAAGAAAACTGTAAACGACACATCTCTATAATCTGGAAGTTACCATTGATCCAAGTCTGTAATTGTTTACCTGTAATTAAGTCTGTTGTGTGGTCTTGATGCGGCGCCCCTAAGATCCTCAAATGACCAGTTCCAATTTGCCAGTCAAAGTCATCAGTTCGCTTATTATTCCAGGTGCACCAGCCTTTTTCAAAATCACAGTTACCTTGAAAATAAAACATTAATACGTTTATCTTAATTAGTTCTATGGCGATATAGATGGCAAGCGTTCAAAATATGTTTCAAGTAAATATATCCTTTCAATAATGTGTTTGAAATACTAAATATGCTATTGTTTAGGATTTTAAGAATGTAACACCATATATTATTTACCGATATAGCAACAACCAATGTATTTCGTGTTCATACGTACGTACATTATCATCTTTCACACATGTTTTTAAAAAAATAAGGTTATCATTCATTTATCCAATGTCGCGAAGGTAAAAAAAAATCCGACTTTGTTCATTTCCAAATAAATTTAAATAATTGACATTGCTAATATTATAAATAAATAAATAACAGTCATATTTTATTCATTTCTTTATTCAAAGAATATTGAGCAGACAAAATTATTTTACGAAAAAAGTCTAGCTTAATTGCCACATATATTTTCATAACTTAATATATAAGAAACAGGCGAGCGCTCTCATTTGTTATAATAAATGAGTATGCGAATAACTAAGAGTCTGATTAACTGATTAGCAAACCCAGTACCATAAGGATAAATAAAAACACGAAGAAACACCAATTCCATGCAAGAGCCTGACGAATCCTCACGAGCATGCAACGCGAAAAATTCTGTGTAGCTTAATTGCCATATATGTTTTTAAAACTTACTATTATATATATATATTATATATGATTCTGTATGATAGAAAGCAATAATAAAACATGGCTTATTACATGGTCTTGCCACAGTACGTTGTAGACAATATGTAAGATCTTTATGTGATCTATAAAGTTTATTAAATCAAGCAACATTTAATGAACGGATAGACACTTATGTAATAAATGAATGCGTAAAGATTCTACGCGTCGTCTACAAAATAGGTCACTGTAAATAAGAATAAGTAATCCACAGTACAGAAAATAGTGTCTGTTTGTATATTGGGTGACCGTAAAAACAGAAGGGTACTTCTGCAGTTTATTAACCTTGCTATATTTCAGATATGATTTTCAAGTTAAATTCAACTTTTACGGAATCATTTGTGTATTACACTGTTATGTGAAAATACAGACTAGTTACAAAATGTCCATGTTTCTATGTAAAGAATGGGTTTCTAAATAGTAATGTTATTATTCGATCGTGGTCTGTAAACTGCAAAAATTGCCCCAAAAAGATCCGCTTACCGGCTTTCGGACATTCTCCTTCAAAAATCCCGAAGTCATCAATTGAAATATCGACGACTTTCATATCAGTCACAGCTTCAATTTCAATCTGGAAACTGCCCGTGGTGGTCACGGTCATTTGTGCCAACGACCAGACATCGCCCTGTTGACCACTTCTTGACCACAGTTTAAACCGGGTTCCATTTATAACCGCATAGACATTCAGCGTACCGGCGTTTTCTTTATCCATGTAATACCAGAACTCGGCACATTTGCTGATTTTGGACGTATAAGTTGCACTTACAAGAGTAGCTGTTTGTCCAGAATTGTAATGAGATCCCGAAGCCAGCATATAATGACCTGAAAAAAAAAGCAATACAAGAGACAAATGTATTTGACTAGGATCAGTGTAGAGGTCGTCTGCCTTTCTCTTTTTCTGTCGTCGTAGCAAACCTTGTATATAACAATATTAGAGACATCTGTATAAAAATAGAACCGGTGTAGAGATCGTTTGCCTTTTATTCTTTCTTCGTAGCACACACTCTATATAGTGATATCAGAGAAAAGTGTGTAAGAATAGTATTCGTATGTTAATTTGTCTGTAGTGTACAAAATTATGTAGAACGGTAGTTTCTATTTTATAATAGAAGACGGCTTGGCTATTACATCACTAGCACAGGGAGCTAATATGGTAAACTAGTAGTGAGAATTGGATCTCTTTCGTTTAGAACCACCAGAGAGGTCAGTTCGGCTTTTTAATAACTGCTTAATCTCGCAGGCGGAAGATGTGTGTTTTTATAAGATGTGTAAATTTATATCTGAAGAACTAATGACAATCAAAAGAGATTTTTAAAAGCCCAACTTCTTTTGTTGTTGTTTGTTTTGTATAAAAATTCGTAAAAGCGGTTACTGAGACAAAGAGAAGAGCGATAACAGATGGAAACATTGGATAGCACGTCACCAACGTTACATTGCTCTCGTTTCCGGCAGCCGTGATCAGGTAGAAGTACAATGTAACTCACAATTATAGTCTAACCTTTTTCAGTTACATCTTAATGAACTCGGGGATCTTTATGCCAAACCCGAGAAACCATACAAACTTTTTCATTTAATAAGCAACGGTAGTTTGATGGCTCAATGATTAGTGCGGTTGATACTAAGATAACAGTTACGAATTATTTCCGATTTCTCCCAAACTATGGCTGATGGAAAGAGAACAAGCTAATACTCTGGATATAATAAAGGGTTTCATTAAAAATTCGTACAGATTCCCGAGTTCGACATAAAAATTCCTAGGTTCGACAAGATGCACCTGAACAAGGTCAGAGTTTACATCGTCCGAACCGTTGCAAAAATAATATCCAGGATGAGAATAGTCACGCCATTACAAAACATTTTTAGCTAAGTTATAATCCAAAATTTATTTGAAGAAGAAAAATATGACAATCTCTCTAAAAATTTGTATTTTGTTTGTAATCTTGATTCTAAAATAAAGATATCCGAAATTCTCATTTTTCATACTATCCAGAAAAATAACAAACAAAAATAACAAAAGTAGAATTTACACGCATATGTTCACGTGTGTAGATTTTGCCTGTTTTTAAAATTTCATTTTCTTATCCTTTCTACTAAGGCTGCATCTATCTCCTGCCTGTCCTCTGTCATTAAGTAAAGTTTAACAGCTACGTTTTGTAGCTGTAGGAATTGCGAAGTTATAGAGGATGGTGTATGACTTATTTCCAACTGTTATTTCTGGTGCATGATCCTAAAACCGATGCTACATTCGATAGTCAAATTTTTACAGATCGTTCATTGATTAATATGTGACACTTCTAATAAAAACTCACAGCTTGAACTATGTATTAAAATATCCGTGCCATTTACCAGAAATGGAACGCCTGTTTATTTCCACTTTGAAAACAAAACATTCAGCCATCTTTGACTCTTTTTTTTTGTAATTTTACGATTGTTGCAGATAATTGTAGATAAAATCGAAACAGGAATCAAATTACTTCTAAATTTAATGGCAAGTTATAATCCTTTAATCCCAGTTTAACTCCAGCAAAAATAACGTTTATTAACAAAGATTATAATTACCCTGCGATATACCGAATGTGTGGTCTTTTTGACGCACTACATAGTTACGTGCTGTAGTCCATCTCCAATCAAAGTCATCTTTTTTACTTTGGTGAAAGTCACAAATCTTTCGCTCTTCAAAGCCACACGTCATATCTGAAAGACAAAAAAAAAAAAAAAAAAAAAAAATCATTGTCATGGAAGTTTTAAATTTCAAAGAAAAGAATTTTAATGTTTGAAAACTGTTTCTAGCACGTATGTTATATTAATCAGAGGAATATATTTTGTATCATAAAGCAGTTCAACTTGTTTATAAAAACAACAAGCAAAAACCTTTTTTCAAATTTAAATAAATATGATAAAATTAATGTGTACTAATGAAATGTTTCCTCTACCATTCATTTGTGTAAAATGTCTCATAAAAAACATTGATGCAAATTCTATTTATCAAAGTAATATTATCAGAATCCAAATGAAGTAAAACCATCAAACATAACAAGAAAAAAATACTGAATACTAATTTCCAATTCCTCCCATGCCATCTAACAATGCATTTCTCTATGAAAGATGACTTTTGAAAATGTTTTCTTATTTCTATAGCAACATTTAATTCGTCAAAATTTATATAAATTTTTCTTAATGCATTCATTCTGTAATTTAAAATCAATACGATCTTGTACTTGTACTCGTTTGTAAGGCATCTAAATATAAAACTCACAGACTATAATAAAATTAATTTTTTAATTGATTCTTATATTAAAACATTTTTTCGTACTTCCTATAGAATAAAATTAATTTTTCAAGCTAATAATACAGAAAATTGTTGCCCAAGAAAAAAATAACGAGATGATTCCATTTCCGTTAGATGAGAACTGATATTCATTTTTGTTTGACGAAAGAGATTGGAAATACGTCGCTGCACAACTCATGTTCCCTATCGATCAAAGTTATGACAACAGAACCATTGCCAGCACCCTCAAAATGCATCGCTGGATTGCCACGAACAACAGGGAGGTGTCCAGGATGAGGAAAAGTTTCTGACCACGGTTATAGTTTTTGGTACGGTTTCAAGTGAGGGCCATATTACGCCACCTCACCTGGGTGTGCTGAAGAGTGTAGTGATCCTTTGGTGTAATCAGATGGTCGCTGTCAGACCCTGGGTGTGGCAGCAGAACTCGGACTGGCCCACAAGTCCAAAAAGACTCAGGCTTGTCTTCAGAAAGAGTGCTACGACTTTATAACATCTTATTATTGACCTCCCCTCTTCCCCCGATCTGAACCCGTTGAACTACTTCGTTTGGTCATACGTCGAGAGCATAACCAACATAACTTCCCACAATATGAAAGCCAGCCTGATCGCTGCCATCCGCCGATGATTCGCCGAGCTCCTGTTTGCGCTTGTGAAAAAGACATACTCCCGGTTCCGGACCCGTATCGAGGTGGTGATTGATGCTGAAGGCGGCTACATTGAATAGATGTCAGCTCTACTACATAATCAAGGTATCAATTAAAGGAGCAAGGACCAAGGTTTCATTAAAAAAACAAAAAAAAAAAACGTGTTAAAAAAAAAGGTTTTAAACTTCGGAATTTACAGGTAAATTTCTAAAAAAAAAACACTTCTGTTTTTGTTTTAAATTTGAATATATTATTTATTGATCTTTTATCTTCAACTTTATTGAGTAAATTAATTATTTACTTTTTAATATACATTTCAAAATGGGGGGGGGAGGCGTGAATTAAAAAAAACGTTTGTCTAAAATATTATATTCAGTTTATTGGAAAGAGCATAACATTTTACATTGACCCTGAAAATATCGTCAAATTGAATCAATAGAAAAATTTTGACAGATTTTTAAAGTTTAAAAATTGAAAAATACTTAACTCGTAAAATTCAATTGATTTCATTACTGTTTTTTAAAAAATAAAAAATAATATTTCTATTACTTTTAAAACAACTTTAATAGTTTATTTTGGAAGTATAATCCATAAAGAAAATAAATAACCCACTTTTAAAAAGAGAAATTACGATTTTTTTAATATTTTATTCCCAGTTTCGTGTAAGGGGTGTTAAAAAATCCCCCCAAATTCTGATACACCTAGTACATCTCTGAAGGTTAAGTAAATTTCCGATTCATTCCTTATTAAAAAAAAACATTTTTAATGCATTACCACTGTGAAGCTAATGCGCGCACAAATTAAAGACATTTCAAAGAAGTGAATCTATGTAAGGTTTATTTCCGTGCACGCAGCGAATGCGATTTGTGTCTCTCCCGGTGTGTTAGTTTTCGAATTCATTTAAAAAATGGAGTATGCATAAAGTGTTTGTTTAATTTGCTATTTTCATTCTTGCTTCACCTCACTACTTGAAATGGTTTCGTTTGTTGGGAATAAAATGCCAAATGTTTTACTCATTAACTTCTGTGTGACATAACGGAAGTCTTTATCATAGAGTGATGAATTCTTAAATAAACTTGGTCTGCTTTATGACCGTCAATCACATCGGATGTCGAGGCTGAAATCTGGGAGCACCGAGGTGTTTGGAGTAATTTATTAGATGTTATTACATTCTCACACGGTTTGATCCGAAAGCTGGTTCAGTTGTGAAAAAAAAAAGAAAAAAAAGGGAGACAATTCCAAAGGGAGCGGTCCGAGGAAATAAGCTATTATGTTGCGTTGTTGAATGTATATATATAATCTTTTAGCTGCACTTTTAATGCTTGCTAAAATCATATGTACACACTGGCAATTCTTTTTGTCGCTGTTCTCAAAATCAACGCAGAGGCGAATTTTTCAACGTATAAATTTTATTTACAATTACGCTTCTTGTTCATAGACAAAGACAGAAAGAGAAACCTTAGTTTCCAGAAGTTGATTGGCGTGTGGTCGACGACGGAGAGGTGTGAATATGTTAATCACGTTCGCCGCTGTGTTTGCTCGTTTCCGTTTTCTGTGGTTTAGGTTTCTCTTATACAGTTATAAATCAACATTCCTGGAATTGTAAACATCAATATACCACATTTAATTTTGCATTGCGCAATTGATAACTTTTGACCTTGTAATGTAAACAGTTCTTTGTTTTCGTGCTAAGTACAATACTGGTCATTTTTATGGGATACAAGAATGTAGATCAAATCCATTCGTTCAGAGAGCACAAGTGCAGTATATTCGTCGAAGCAAATTCCGTGGAAGGTTTTATAAAACACATGCAGAGATGGCATTGTGACAGGGATTACAGCTTGGTAGATCGCACAGAATCTATTAGGTTAAAGACTTTTATATTTCATTCTGTTCAAGACGGAGAGACTAATGCTTGGTAGACCAGCCTAAAATGTGTCATCAATAACTGCTAGGGTAGATTGAATTATGGGGGAGTGTAAAATTATTCTTTTATTTGTCATTTCTCCCTGGTCCACTCTAATTCAACGTATAAGCTAAAGTTGCATGGTATGCTATACATACATAATTATATCATGAAGTAACAGTAAAACAGAACAAGAATATAAATGAATACGAGTTGAAACAGATGCACTGTGGGCACTGCAAAGCTGCTGCAAAGAAGGTGGGCTCTCTTTACTGTGGTAGAAAGTTAGTTACACCTGAAAGTATCCTGTACATCTACAAAGCCACTATTCCTCCATGTATGGAATATTGTTGCCACATTTGGGCTCGTACATCTACTACTAGTTTCTGTCTTTCTAAAACATTTTTCAAACGAAAGTCGCGAACCTAATAGATGTCAGCTCTACTACAGAGTCAAGTTACCTGAATTGATTTTTTTAAAATATAAGTTTTAAAATAAAGCTGGGGTGTTTTTTAGGGTGGCACTTTTATTGCTCCACCCTGTACAATTTTGTTTCTTTTATAAAGATTTTCTCATATTTTATTTGATTTCTGGGGACGAGGCATCTTACACGGTGAGATCTTTTGAGGATTCTAACAGTCCTGTTAAGTGCAATTGCTTGGACCTCACTTGCACTTGGTTTTTAAATTCTTTTCTAGGAGCCCGATTGCACCTATGATTACTGGAATGATTGAGGTTTTCCTAAGATTCCAGTTTCTTTTCATATATATAAGTCATTGCTATTTACATCCCTCTTCTATTTCAGTTCATTATTTAGACTGACGTCAACTAAGATAGTTATTCTCTACTTTTTGACCAATATCACGATGTCAAATTTAACAGTTTTGTTTACTACGTATGCAGTTGTAGGGATATTTCCCCCGTGTATGGAATATTGTTGCCACATTTTGGCTGGTACATCTACTACTAGTCTCTGTCTCTCTAAATCATTTTTCAAACGAAAGTCGCGAACCTAATAGGTCCCGTATTATCAGCTAGGCTTCAACCTCGGTCCCATCGATGAAATATTGCTTCCCTCTGTCTGTTTTACAAGTATTTTAATTTTTAATTTTAATGGTCCACTCTAATTCAACGTAGATAATCTTGCGTATAAGCTAAAGTTGCATCGTATGCTATACACACATAATTATATCATGAAGTAACAGTAAAACAGAACAAGAATATAAATGAATACGAGTTGAAACAGATGCATTGCGAGCACTGCCAAGCTGCTGAAAAGAAGGTGGGCTCTCTTTACTGTGGTAGAAAGTTTGTTACGCCTGAAAGTATCCTGTACCTCTACAAAGCCACCACTCCTCCATGTATGGAATATTGTTGCCACATTTTGGCTGGTGCATCTACTACTAGTCTCCCTGTCTCTCTCTAAAACATTTTTCAAACGAAAGTCGCGAACCTAATAGGTCCCGTACTATCAGCTAGGCTTCAGCCTCGGTCCCATCGATGAAATGTTGCTTCCCTCTGTCTGTTTTACAAGTATTTTAATGATAGGTGCTTCGACGAATTACAAGCCCTTGTACCCCCTCGACGTAAATATCTCTGACAAACCCAACAAGCAACAAAATCCCACCCCTACATAGTAGAAATTTCTAGATGCCAGAAAGCCTTCTTCTCTAATAGTTTTTTTTCCCTAGGATTGCTAGACTTTTGAATTCTCTTCCGGGTCCTTGCTTCCTTGACTGTACTGACATGCATAAATTCAAGTATAATGTAAACGGACATCTTGCTACTCAACTCCATGCATAATACCCCTATAAATTATGTCCCAGATAGTAGAGCCCTACATCAAAGTGGCACTGTGCCCTGCTTGGGGTGAAAAAAGATATTAAGGATTTGAAGCATACAGACCTTTACCATAATTATTGGATTCGGCAATAAATATACCGAATCGGTTGATATGCCTTAAACCCCCCCCCCCAAAAAAAACAAACAAAAAAAAACAACAGAAAAAGATACTTAATTTTTATAGAATCTAATTTGAAGAAAAATCCTCCAAATGCACTATACATTAACATAGACGTTCTGAATGAACTTGAAATTAAGAAAGAGTAAGGTCTTACCTGTTGAAATCCCGCAACCTTTGAAGGAGAAGGCAATATCGTCAATTGCAATATCTCCAAGCATATGTGGTCCTTTGCGACCTTCTAGAACAATCTGAATAATATTTAAACCAAAAACTATGTACGCGTGATAATATGAATACAATTTTTTTTATATAATTAAAATCAATTCCTATGAGAATTAATTTCCCAAGCAAAATGAAGGTCAATATCCAATACTTAAACACTTAAAAAGTTGTTTAAAAATTGCAATGGATCTGTAAATAAATCAACAATCAAAGTAATGTCATACTGTGATTTAATACCGATTTTGAAGCAACTTTCATTTGTTCAAGTATGCACTGAGTCCTTCCAGAAATTGTATATATATGATGATGGACCTCATCCCCCCCACAGCGATAACAATTAAGTTGTCCTGAAATCCACACTTATGATTTATTTATAGTGATGAAGGCTTTGTGTAAAACCAACCACAATTTTTGGTACAACCACTAATTTCATTCGGTTTAATAGGTGCCACAGGACATAGAAGACAGTAGGCCTCGGGGGTTTCATCAGAGTGTACATCCTCCTATTGTTATTCATATGGCAGTGAAATTATCTCGAGTTTTTGGATAAAGGAATTTGCTTGGCAATCATGTGAATGTGAACATCGCATTGTGTCAGAGTGATATTTTAGTTGATGTTGTGTTCGTATTATTTGGATTCATCGGACTACTGTTCTCATCTTGAGTGTGATTTTCACAATGTTTCGGTCGATATAACCTCCGACCTTCTTCAGGTGTTTCTTGTCAAACTTGGGAATGTTTCTGTCGAACTCGGGAATTTGGACGGACGAAGATTAAGGGTATATCTCTCCTAATAGATTAAACGCGTCCCCAAATACTAACCTGGAAATTTCCACGTCTATACAATTACAAAGATAAATATAAATATTACCTTAAAACAGGAACCTAACCAGACGATAAAAAACCCTCAATATTCCAGAGAGAACAATTAAAGAAATGGAAAAAATTGATAATGAAAAATAAAATTGGATGAATTACAATATTTATTAATCCATAAAAAAATTAAACTATGAATTATAATAATTAAATATCCTTTACCCATGAATTTTCAAAAATGATTTTTTATTAGAGAATAGACTATTATAAAAATTCGACATTTTTTAGCGTACATTTGAAAATACATAAATATGAGAAACATTCATGCATTTGTTTACAAATGGTTTATCCTTTAATTATCTTTTAAAATCCATTGAATAAGAATTATTCTTTATTATAATTAATTGTTTAAATTTTTGATGGATAAATGCATATTGCAATTCACTCAATTTAAAAAAAAGCATTAAATTAAAAAAAAAACATTTAAGCTTTCGTTGGAAAATTATTTTACCAATAAGTCAATCGCTAATGCAATTTGCTTTCACAAATTCACAATAGACCCTAAGATTTTGTCTTTTTACAAAACTATTCACCCCCTCCTCTCTCTCTGTCATATATATATATATATATATATATATATATATATATATATATATATATATATATATATGTTTTGAGAAAAATAGAAAAACCGAATGAAATTATTAAAATAATCAACGTTTCGTCCTTATTTCAGGCGACATCTTCAGGATATTGATATATTCAGGATATTATATATATTACATATATATATATATATATATATATATATATATATATTATATATGTATTATATATATTATATATATATATTATATATATTATATATATATATATATAATCTGTCTGTACACACACTTTAAAGAAATAAATAGAATATACACCATAAAAATATTTCGTAAAGTTCCTTTTTTATCGCCGACAGGTAGCACTTAACACTGTATAGTAAAATGTTACGATATCAATGTTTTGAACTTTTCAACGTATCTTTTATTTCATCTATGAATATTACAATAATATATCACCATTTAAACATGATACTGGTCAAAAGATAAATTAACATTCACAGAGTTTCCGAGGAGTCATGCTTTAGGTTAATATAATGATGGACTTAATCAGCGTGACATCGTAGTCGCAAACCCCGAGATTCCACTTTTAAATATTTCAATATATCAGCAATGGGAAATAATCAGTTCTATCGTGCGTAGGTCCATCACGATCCTCTTGAGAGCAGTCTTTATTATTAATTTAAATAAAGGTGTCTATTTGCCTCTTGTATCACTATATGTAAATTTTTTTTACATAATTTATTTCTTACCTAAAAATGATAAATTTATTAACATTTGAAAAAAACAAAAAACAAAACAAAAACAAAACTAATAAGGATTTTATTGTAATTTCAATATTTCAAACAGCAATCTGTGCTTTATCAAAAGGGTTTTCTTTTATAAAGAATTGCACTAGATACTTTTATACTTATTTCTTAAATGATATCTATATTATATTTCTCGTAAACTGTTTGTCTGTCTGTCTGTCTGTTCGTTCCACTTTTTCCTAATTACTGTCTATCTGTCTGTCTGTTCGTTCCACTTTTTCCTAATTACTGTCTGTCTGTTCGTTCCACTTTTTAAAACCTACTGTCTGTCTGTCTGTTCGTTCCACTTTTTCCTAATTACTGTCTATCTGTCTGTCTGTTCGTTCCACTTTTTCCTAATTACTGTCGGTCTGTCTGTTCGCTCCACCTTTGTTATTATAAGGTGCAGATATGCTAATAAGAGTAACAAAAATCAGTATTTACTGCAAAAATAATCACACATTTTCCTATATTCAACATTCCATTTCGCATAAAGCACTCATTTTTCATCCGTTCGATAAACACAGTTAGGGAGAAATAAAGATTAATAAGGATTAGTAACCTGATTAGTAACAAAAATAATAGAACGCGAAGCATAATCTGGGTTAAACCACCAAATAAAAGGGAAGTAAAAACACAAAGTAGCAACACCATTTTTCCTTTTATAATTACCTATGTGTATTAATGTGATCTTTAATTATTGCTTCATAGATAATGTGGAATCAATAATAAACAAACACAAAGAAAATAATTGATAACTGTAATATTAAAGCTGATACTATTAGTGTTATTAATACTAATTTATCTGACAAGTGTACCGATAAAACGTAAGATTTACATGCAGAGTGGGAAATCTGCATAAGATAGATAGATAGATAGATAGAGAGAGAGAGAGAGAGAGAGAAAGAGAGAGAGAGGGAGAGGGAGTGTGTGTGTGGGGGTGTTTGAGAGAGAGAGAGAGAGAGAGAAAGAGAGAGAGAGAGAGGGGTGCATAAATATTGACCAATGTTTTTATGGATTCCGTTGGCTCCATCATATCATCTATTCATTTACTTTAAAAAGTCATATATGTTGTAATACACACCTGTATGTTATTGTTACTATGAATTGGCACCAGTGCTTGGTGCCAAACGGGGTCAGTGGTGCCAGTCCTTGTCCAGACTGCTGAGAGGTTTCCTTTATCTTTGATGTATACGGTTAACGTGTCAACGTCCGGACCGTACATGAAGTACCAGAATTGCAAGCATCCTGTCATTGATGGGATAAAGCTTTTTGATTCCAGGTGTGCTTTGTCGTTCGGCCGCTGCGGACTGGATGTCTCAATGAAAATGTAATGTCCTTTTTCTGAAGAGTAAAGATTAGAAAACCATATAGAAACGTGGGTGGTTTCTATGACCTCGATGGATACATTACTTTATATATTTAGTGTCCTTAACTTACTGCGACATCAAAAAGATTGCGTTTTTTTTCTTTCAAAAGGACATTTATTCATTTATAGCTTATTGAACATGCATTAGATTTGAAAAAAAAGTGCATCTATTTACAAATAATTCTTATTACCCATGTCAAAAAGGTTATATTTGAAGTTGAGATCGTTTGTTCGGATACAGCATAGCGTTCACATTGCTTGACCAATTGTTACTTGATTTGATCAAAATATTGGGTGTATAATGGATGGGGATATGTATAGTATAACTTATAACTAATATAGTTTTTTCGATATTGGTCAAAGATCATAAAAAGTGAAAGTCACAATTTTAGTAAAACTTCGGTTCTATGAACTTGTTACTTGGCTTTTATTATAGCTAATCGTGTCTTGCATCTTATATCTTCATTATATCGTATGAACTTGAAGATAATATTGTTGGCATTGGTTTTCCCGATATTTTTCTATTCAGAATTCGTTCTAGAAAGATATTGAACATTACGGGAAGGACCACATTATTATTATTATTATTATTATTATTATTATTATTATTATTATTATTATTATTATCTTTTATTTTATCATTTAATTCGTTCCTTTCATTTTCTAATTATATATATATGTGTGTGTGTGCGTGTGTGTTGTGTTGTTGTATTATAAAGGGGATCGTGTGTGATCGTCTAATCAGAATTAACGTTGTGTGATCGTCTAGTGGTCAGTCTATTAAATGATATGTTCATATGCCGTTGTGTGTGTGTGTATCTGTGGTACATGTATTTTTCGACATACCTTCTGCGTCGTCGATGTTGGTCTATCTGGATTCATCTCGTGTCTTGGAGGGAGACTAGTACCTGTTTGGACAAAGATTCAATCACTCCAAAACGATGAATTGGTTTTATAGTTTATTTCACTTTCCAGATGTTTCACAGAAGGATAGAAAGTGAATCTCTGGCTTGCGTGGTTTCTCTTGGTCTCATTTCTACACACGTCAGCATCCCTTCCCCCCTCCAGTGAAGAGGAGGAGACGACTGTGAAGCCATCCATTGCCTTTTAAGTCCAAACTAAATCTCAACGATTCAGCTAACCTGATCTTGTGACTCACGCGCAATCCGATCAGCTGATCCTGACTTCTGGTCAACGTGTCTGCAATATAATTTACAACCCCCTCTCTCTCTCTCTTTGATCCATTGTCTAACAGATATATATTTAAATCAGTTGTTTTGATGTTGATGCCGATGAAGACGAATGCGGAATTAAATTTTTTTAAAAAGGCAACGTTCTTTTCATTGACAAGCGGTGACAAGAACTATCTCGTGAACTATTTCAAAAGTTTTAGTAACCGAAAGATTTCCAGTATTTTCAACGTCTTTCATTTTGATATATTTCGCTACATTTTGTGATCAAGAGGGGGTGGTCCGCTCGAAATATCAAAATAAAAAATATCCAAAAATAAAAACTAGAAGCATACTGGAATAACGTATTGAATCTTGATAATCAATGGTGATTGGAATCTGAGATTCGAATCATACGACTGACGAAGCACTTGTATAGATGCCACTGATGATTTTTCGTAAATGTAAAAATAATCATTATTTTCAAGATCTTGCTCAAAGTTCTCAAACAATGTTGAAGCAGAGTTTCAGATTCATCAACGTTATGTAAAGCTAAGCTTTGTATAAAGATGATTAACTGTTACGGAATATCTAGTACCGAATACAAACATTTTATTAAGATATATACGTGAGAATCAGTTCATCAAGAGGGTAAAACCCTAGCGACAAACCAACGTCCTGCTACTGGGATCTTACGTGCCATCCGTTTCCTTAGTGTTAAGTAACTGGAACAAGCTTCGCTTTCATGACCCTTCTTGTACGCAGAGTAGATTTTACTTACTTGTTTTTAAAGTATGGTCGACAGTAGGACCCGTTTGTATTGATGGAGTGCTGCCGAAATTCAGTTTCCAGTCGAAGTCGTCATCTTTACCCTGCTGCCAACTGCAAAGTCCGATTTCAAAATCGCAGTCGAAAGACGTAGGACCTGAATGAAGAAATAGAAACAGAATACATTAACTTTTGAAACCAATGTTTATTTGAATACATTAATGAAGTTAGCGAATCTTGAAAGAAAATAAAGACTGGCCAGGTTAAAGAGAGAAGCAATACAACTTATGTCGACGTGACCAAATAAATTGCCTTTTCTCCATGAGGTAGTTACCGTCTGAAAAACCTCACAATTATGTTTATGGAGTGATTCCATCATACAAACCATAACCTGATACGCACTTGTTACAATATTACTCAACCAGACAAAGAAACCAGTTAGAAGACAAGAGGTAAGCATTACTTATATCTTATTATTAAAACCATTTACCATCTGGTGCAGATTACATAACTTCAGTAACCATGACTTATTTTTATGGAAAAGTGTGAAGTCACCTGTTGTAAGCAGCTACAAACAGAAAAAATGATTATTGCAAGAACAGGGGATGCCTATTGGTCTTAGACTTGTCAAACAAATAGTATAAGAGGAAAATAATCACCGGGGAACGAGTTCTACAACGCTGCAGTCATTGGGAAAAATATACTGGAATAGGAAGCTATATTATAATGAGGTATCAAAACAGCGAACTGGTGGAGACCACTAGATCAGTGAGTAAAACAAGCTGGAACAAAGGAAGCAGGGAATAGATCAGAAAATTATGAAGAGCATATATCATAATAGTATTTATAAAAAATGTTCATAAGGAAAATAATAACAGTCTTTGGTTATTTAAGAATCCGCCAACACAAGGTAAGTTTATTCCTCTTATCTCTCCTAACCAGTGTCAATTCTCCATAGGATTTAAAAATAAAACAATTCCATCTATATTTCTTCTGTTATTATATTGACTTCGGATATTATATTTTGAAAAAATACTGTTATCTTATATTTTTTTAAAGCCACTATTTTTCATACATACTGTATTGTTACCACATTTTGGATGGTGAACCAACCACTGATTACTTCTTCTAAGACATGCAAGAGTCTCTAATCCAGCGGTACTCAACATTTTTAACATGGCCGCACATTATTGAGTTCTTAAATTTTCGCGGCACACCTATTACAAAAAATATTTTCTATTCATAAAGACGTTTTGCAATTAAATAATAAAAATACAAAGATTATATAAGGATAATTTTTATTCAGATAAGTCAACATATCCTGTATTCAATATCTAGCATAGAATAATAAACTGGATGTCAGTGGAACAGTTGTGCCTGGTGTTTCTTCACTACTGCTGCAATATGTGGGCGAATTGGGGAGAGACACTTTAACTCTTCTTCAATATTTAAAAAACTTTCATGTTTTTTTTTTTAATGGTAAGAAAATCGATTAGTAATTGTTGTAGACCCGTGCTAGGGGTCACAAATGAGAAAAACCACAAGTAGTGTAAAGTGTATAAAATATAATATGTATTTATCATAAAGAATACAGGAGCCACTAACTATGAGAGGAACGTGCTTGTAGGGTGCGGTTACACATGGTATTTTGTCTCTGAAAGCAGAGGTATTCATAGGACTGGTTGACTCCACTTAGTTCTTAAATAGGGGTGATTTGTACCCCCACAAAAGTAATGAATTGCAGATTTTTATGGCTTTTTATTTGAAATTTGAATCGAGCCTAATTAAGAAATTAAACGTCTTTATTAAATAAAATGAAATTAAATGGTTACTAGCTAGAATTTTCCGCAGCACACAGGTAATCATTTTGCGACACGTTACTGTGCCCTGGTACATAGGTTGTGAACCATCGCTCTAATTTATCAAATCATGTACTGTTTATTAAGGTCCAACCCTTGTAATGTTGTATCCATGGAATTGTTTTTCAAGTACTTCCACAGAAATGTTCCAACGAATTTATTGCACTTGAAAACTCAACATAAACAACCTTGGCCAACTCCACCAGCAGTACAACTCCTCCCTTTTACTATTACTGTTTGTATTAATCACTCACTAGGAGTTCTCGCACAAGCCATCACCTGCGATCATTCACTAGAATAACCTGTGGTGTTACATGGGAGCTGAATGACAACAAATCTTCTCAGATTTATGGTATTCTCTATCTCTTTCGATAACATTTGTTATCGCAACGGCCGCTTACCATTGATTTCTCGCTGTTTGATTATTATTATTATTGTTATTATTATTATTATTATTTGTCGTAATATCATATCAATAGTAGTTGTAGCATTATTAGGAGTAAAAAACAATAGCAGTAAAAAACAATAGCAGTAAAAGAATCTCACGCTTAGACAGGGTTTAAAAGAGAGTCGCCAACCGAATAGGCCCCGCACTGTCAGCTAGGCTTCAACCTCTGTCTCATCGACGAAATGTTGCATCCCTCTGCCTATTATATAAGTATTTCAATGGCAGGTCCTCCGATGACCTACAAGCCCTTGTATCTCCTCGACGCAAATACAAACCTGACAAACTCAACAAGCAGCAAAATCCCACCCCTACACAATAGAAATCCCTACGTGACAAAAAGCCTTCTACTATAATATTTTTTCCCCTCGGACTACTTGACTTTAGAATTCCCTTCCGGGTCCCTGCTTCCCTGACTTTACTGACATTGAAAAGTTCAGGTGTAATGTAAACAGATATCTTGCTGCTCAACTCCCTGCAAATTATGTCCCAGATAGTAGCCCGCTTACATTAAAGTGGCGCTATGTCTTGTTTGGGGTGAAAATGCAATATAAAAATATATATAATCAGTAGAATAATTGTTTATGAAAGAAAGTGTAACAAAATAAAATTAATTAATTAAATAATGAGAAACTTAGTTGCAAGTAATTAATGACAAAAACAAGCCTTGATATAGAAAAATGTGAATAATTATTACATAGTTCAGCATCCGTAGAGTTTATAGGCGGTGTAGCTCTAATTTAGATACGCTACAGAATATTTGAACAGTAATGTTGTGATACTATGAAGTTGACCTGAGTCACTAAGTGCTGAGAGGGTGGGGAGACAATAGACAGATAGGAAATGTCTTGCCACACACAAAAAGATCGGAAATAACAAACAATGACTCTGTATGTATTTTTAGATCGATCCTTTTAGATTTGACAATGACAATAGAAACCTACAGAACCAACGACACTTGACGGGGTATCAATGAGATTCTTAGAGAGAGAGAGAGAGAGAGAGAGAGAGAGAGAGAGAGAGAGAGAGAGAGAGAGAGAGAGTGTGTGTGTGTGTGTGTGTGTGAGAGAGAGAGAGAGAGAGAGAGAGAGAGAAGGGTAGCTTCCGGGTAGCCGGGGTGGGGGACTTCAGATAGCGACGCCGAGGACACAGTTGACTCCAAGCTGCCGTTTGCAACGGATGGGCAGCGTTGGGCAACGGATGGACAGTTTTTAGAGCTGACAACGAGACAGAGATCGAGACGATTTGCGACTGGCACACGAACGTAACATCGATAGAACGCGGAGAAGACACACCCACTCATAAGCCCAACCGTCAAATATATGTGAAACATTGGCGTTTGTGCTTTTCGTGTTTTTTTATTTTAATATTTCTACTTTGTGGACCCACCTGTGTTCCCATCGACAGTCGCCAGCGAGAAAATGTAAATAAATAAGAAGATAAGAAGTTAAACGAAAAAATCCACAGCACCCGACGTTGGGGGTCAGCAGTCTTTCGGGGGCCACACGTGTGGGCACAATGTTAGCACCAGTAAGATGACTTGAGACTGAGGTTTCTGTCTATCATATTAGTAATAAACACAGAAACCGATAAAAATGGCGATTGGGAATGAATTTTCTGTTCTTTTTCACAATATGGATCAACAGATGTCGATAACAAGTGGCGAAAGGGAAAATATTTTAACAGTTTTTGTTTTTGATATTAACCAGAAATTAAAGTCTTACTTTATTTTATACTAGCAGGAAAACTCGGTGTTGTTCGGGATTAAATGATGGTCACTACTATGTAATTTTTAACTTTGGTCATAAAATCATATTACTTTCTTAGCCTTTTGCTGCCCCTCCCCTTCCTTCAGTTTTACCGTCCGAAAGAGTTAAAAAAAAAAATCTGAAATGTTAGAAAACTCTATAAAAACGTAAAAAGAGAAATATAATCTGAGGAAGACGTATCACATAAAATTATTCATTTTAAACAAATAAATGTTTGCTTATTTTCCGAAATCTCCGCATTGTAAGTTGGCGTTTAAACGTTTAAACGTATAACATATATACGTATAACATACGTATTTCATTTTACAATTTATAAAATTTATAAAAGAAGACATGTTGGTTTTACTTACTCCAGGTTGGAGGAGCGGTGGTCGTGCTTTGTCTCGGGAAAACATACTTCGTTTTGGCGGTTATGGGCACAGCTGGAAATATGAATAAAAACGCAATTAGGTTTTAACGAAGGATTTTTATTAATTGGATTATTCGGACTACTGTTCCCGTTTTGATGTTATTCTTCGCAAAGTTCCAACCGATATAACCTTTGATATTCTTCAGATTATTTTTTTTTTGTCGAACTCGGTATTCTGCACAAACTTTTGAACGAAACACTTTATTTAATCCACGGGGTTAACATAGTCTCGACCCGTCAGTCTCGACGTGTACAAGTCTTATGTAATTCGTATATCTTAATCCTTAATGCTTAACCCCTACCAAAAGTTATCAGTTAGAAGTGATTATGATTTGACACTTTTATCCATTGCGCTTTAATAAAAAAAAGTCACATATATTTAAAAATGTGAAAATTAAAAAGGAATTTTAATTAAGAAAATATTAAAAAAAGTGGACTTTTTTTACAATCACACCGCCATGAAAAGTCGTTACATTATGTTTTGATATTTTTTGTCGATGTAGCTCCTTAAAACCACTTGATGTGTGGAATTTAATGGAAGGAAAGGCGAATGCGTTGCATAACAAAAATGGAGAGGGTGGTAGAACCACTCCAAAACAAGACTTTCATTTAAAAAACGGTGATGAACTCATAGACAAAATAATCTAAAACGGAAACCTTAGCATGGTAATGACTGAACCTGAAATATCTCAAGGGCGTACATCCACGGGGAAAGATGATTCATGAGAATTCCAACTTTTAGCGAATGCTAATATTGAGGATTCTCAAAGAGTACACCTGAGTTCGGTTTCCGTTAATATCACCCAAGAAAGTGTCGATGAGAAGAGAACTATGACCTTGCCCTTTATCAAGGATATTTAACTGGCTTCATTATCTGAGAGTGATCAAACAAATGAAGTTTGGAAGGATTCCCAATACAAGCGTACAATCACCTGGATTCCAAACGCTAGATAAGCTAAGCTCTTAATGAGCTCAGTAAGAAAGTAAGCGATTACAAGACTGGCTGATAGAAAACGTATTATCTTTCCCATGGTCAACTTTTTCAATAGACGTTCCGCTAGTCACATGTTGCAGTATCAGTTCAACCGCTTATTTTTGTTTACAAAGCATTGCACGATATTTTTAACAAACATAGGCGTTAAGCCACGCCCAGAAATCTTGACCTTTCAAACACTTGTGTTTCAAATTTCTACACAACTTTTCTCACACTTAGTCAAATATAACATCTAAATGTTAACTAAAAACTATGTAAATTAAAGATAGATTTGAAAATGATAATAAAAACAAACTAATTAGGTAAAAAACTTTATTTAAATTTTAACAGGAATCAGCGAATGTTGTATAAAATTACGGATTTTCGATTGGACAAAATCTTCAACAACAGCTTCTTTCAGCCAATCGGAAGTACAGAAATATTCAACTTCTCTTATTACAATTCCGTGCATAATAATAATAGACAGACAAACACCAGTTTCTATCCCTTTTAACCGTTTCTGGTACTTATGCACTTATGTTACCGCGCTGAAATAATAACGTTATTAGTTAGAAAGCCATTGTTAACATAGGAAGGAGAATGTGTGTTGTAATTATTCTGTAGCTTCACCTAACAATTTAACTAAAAAAAAAAAAATTGTAAAACATTAATTTAATTTGAAAATACCATTTTTTTTAGAATAGCACGGTAACGTAAGTGCATAAACACCGGGTTTCTTTTAGGCAATGCCAGTGTTAAGGTCTTTAAACAAACTGCCTCAGCCGTTGAACCGAGGACCGTTCCATACACAACAGAGACAGTCACGAACACAGGTACACACAAGTTCACGCATTTACTTGCGCGCTGACTATACATGCACTGTCTAATGGTCTGAAATTATACATTGTTAAACACAAACCAATATAGCGACAGCCGAAATGAACATGTCTACTCAAGACCTTTCCACAAATCATTTTTCAGATTTAAAGTAGCATCGATAATGAGGTAACGAGGCACATCTTTTTTTAAAATTTATATTTCGTTATTTCCGGTCAGATTCGATTGCTCACCGACATGAACTTTGCATGACAGTTTTTAAGCCTTACTACTTCTGGGCTGGATCATGAAAAATTAAAAGCGGATATTTTGTTTGCGACACCATCATTAGAAGATTGACGTATAGGGCTAACGGGCTTTCTATATTCGTTGTTTTTCAATAGAGCAACTCTTTCATATATGTATCGCCTTCACCACGGCCGAGAAACTTTATCTAAGCTCTATATGGTAACCCTCAAGAATATCAGAGGGAGGCTAACAGATGCTGCAACTTTCTCAAACTGATCTTGAACTGTGTTAGGCAGTGGCGTTCATTTACCTGAGGTATTATACGTACTCGCATACCTGAATATATATATGTATATATATATATATGTATATATATATATATGTATATATATATATATATGTATATATATATATATATATATATATATATATATATATATATATATATATATATATATATATATATACAATGCCTGTTATTTTCCAATGGTTGCCCATCTGATACTGGCTAGAGTCAACACCACTCAACTTCGGCGATCTCACGAGAACTAGTGTGTCAATGTGATTGAAGGAACAATAGAAAGTATAAAACATTAAAAGCAAGAAGGAAATGACATATTTGAAGTCAGAAAATCTGTGTAAGAAATGCTCAACTTACTTTCACAGTAATCCTGAGTAAATGTTATATCGTCAAAAGCGATATTGGATGATCGACCAATACCAACGGTTCCTATAATCTTCATCTGAAATAGACAAGATATATATTATACTAACAGGCTTCCCGGCGTTGCCCAGTAGTAAGATAAGCTTAAATATGATATTTAAATTCAATGTAGATTAAGTAATTATCAGTATTGAGACAATTCTTTATCGATTATTATATTGCACCTAATATATGTTACTGAGTTCTATATATATATATATATATATATATATATATATATATATATATATAGATGACTAGGGTGACATCAGCTAGAATATATTTCAATATATATTAGGTTGGTGCAAAAATAATGTCGTTTTTAATATATATATATATATATATATATATATATATATATATATATACGTATATGATAAATATATTTTATGAATTTTATCCTACCAGTAACACTAAAATCTTTAGATTATCTCCACAAGTTTATTTTTACTTGAAATATATATATATATATATATATATATATATATATATATATATATATATAAATGTTATTTGTTTTGGTTTTAGCGATATGTTTTGAATGAATTCAATTATTTACGAAAGCGCATTTTTACCTAAATGCGAGCTGGGAATAATTTTCCCTTTAACCAATTTGATACTCCCAAATGGGGAGCGGTATGTATATTATTTTTACATTTTAAAAATAATATATATATATGTATATATATATATATATAAATTGTCTGATAACAAAGATTCCTTTTAGTAAAAGAAATGCAGTACAGAAAGTGCAACAATATCTGCCAGAAGATGACAGAAAAAAAAAACGCTTACGGAGAAATTTGCAGGAATACGAAAGGCAAACGAATCAGACACCAATAAGAACTGACACATTTTCTTTCGCAATCAAAATGGGACATAAGTCCAATAATGAAGGTCATGTCATGTCATGTGATCTTACGACTTAGCAACTGTAAAAATTAAAGAAAATCTCCCATTCTCCCAATAAAGATTTAGCGAAAGCAAAAGGAAGCACGTTGTTAAAACATCTTAATTTTTCTTTAAAAAAATCATAACAGTTGTTTCTCCTATGCTTTTGTCATGAAAAATATTCATTTAAAACATTTTTGAAAAGAAAGAAAAAAGTCTTATATACTTTCTTGAAAAACTTAATATTTTCATATAATTAATCTCACAAGGACTTTTTTCTTCTTGCTTTACAGTCTTATTTTCAGGATTTTTTCTGTTCTATCGGCACGTTTTGGATTTATCGTTTGATAGTCTTCACGTTAGGTTTTTTCGGTTGCTTACTAAAAAATGCCGGGAGATGCTAACACGAAGTTGGTCGAAATTGAGTTATATCTTGGATAAGTATCTAACTAAAATAATAATAAAAAACAAGATTAGAAAAGATAAAACAACAAAAAAATACGGTGCTTGCTTGCATTAAAGTTCTGTTAAACCAACGCATTTCAGGTAAGAAATATTATTACGTACTTTCGTGTCATGGCGAAATTATAAATCCGAAGAATTACGAAAAATGATCCAGTAGAAAAATAATTACAAGTAAAAATACAATTTATCGAATTATCGAGTTTAATCGTATGTTTTAATGTGGAACAGTTGTGCCACCAATTCTGTATAACAAACAAGGGAGATAACCCTCGACTTGAACACGACATCTGGGAAAGTATATATGGCTGATTTTATATTTAAAATACTTCTAGCACATCATTTTTCGTAATCTTTAGAATTTATACTAATTTCGCCATGAAACCTAAGTATGTAATAATGTTTGCACCTGAAATGCGTTGATTTACAAGATCACAAACGCAAACAAGCACTAAAGTTACTTACGTAGTATATATCCGCCGAAGCAAAGGCGACTTGAGCGAATGACCACTTGTTGCCTTGGTTACCCTGTAAATACCAAATGTCGGTCTCCCTTTGCGTTTTCTCATCCACAAAACGGATGTCCAAGCCACCCATGTCCTTGCCGTACATATGGTACCAGAAACGCATACAACGACCAGTGGTCGGCGGCAGACTCATACTACGAAACCAGGCAGAATCATGTGCGTTTCGAAATAACGCTTCGATGAACATATAATGACCTATTTTAAGGAAGAAAAAAGTGAAAAAAAAAAAAAAACGATTATAATTATGTTCTTGGAAATTATTGGGCACGTCTTTTCTGGTGCCTTTCAAGTTGATTTTTAGATGTGTACACGCATCTGTAGAAGAGCACTTATTATCAATTTGTCGTACGGTCTGCAACGCTTCAACCCGTCATTGTATTTTGTTTGATCTGTAATGCTTAAGACTAAACACGCTTCTTTGCTTGGTTTGTTACACTTAAGGTTGGAAATTTCTTTTGTCTGTAACAATAAGTACCTGACAATAAGAATATAAAGTTCCTAAATGAACTACCTCAGCTGTTATACACGCAAGAGAAATAGTTACGAACTCACGCATTTACTCGTGCACTGACCATACACACACTTTCTAGTTTACAGAAATTACACTCTGTTAAATGAAAACAACACGGCGACAGCCGAAATAGACATGTCTACTCAACTCCTGTCATCAACTCATTTACTAAATTAAAGTAGCACCGTTAGTTGGCTTAATGCTGCACATTTTTTTAAAGTTAAGTTTCGCTGTCGCCGTATAGACCTGACTGTTTCATGAAGTATTTTCACGACAGTTTTCTGAGCCTTATTACAACGCATTTTTTCTAAATATTTAAACAGTTCATTTTTCCTTATCCGTCACACGTTTTTTTCATCTCTGCTCTGACGTCATCCACGTGTCTCGAACACGTGCTTTTTCTAACACCGCTTCTCTGAAAAGGTGTCGAACATCTGTGCTTTACCGAACACCACTCCGTCTAGAACGCTTTTGCTTTGCTGAACACCATTCCGTCTCGAATACTACGCCTTCAAACACCGTTCGAACACCGTTCACGTGTGTTTTTACATCCCCTGTGACGTCAATTCGCGCAGCCGGCTTGGTCATTTGTACATCTATATGCAGGCTGCTGCTGTTATCACTGTTAGCAGCTCTGTTACATTGCATGCAAACAAATGCTACCAATAATAATAATAATAATAATAATAATAATAACTACAAACACAAGTTGTTTTTAGACTGAAAATTGAATGCCAGTCACGGGAGACAATCATCACACTTTAAAAGTGAAAATCCTTCATTTTGTTTCTCTGTGTCACAGTAAAATGTAATTTTTTTTTTTTTACATAGACGCCACCACTTATCAAGGCCGATAATGGTTAAAGAGTGTAGAGTAGTCAAAAGGACAATATAGTAATCGATAGTAATGGAAGTTCGGTAAATTTGTTAACTTAAGTGGAACGGCTCATCAGAAACTTGTTCACGTTGGACTTGAAGACAACCATATTATAGAAAGCTGGAAAGCAGGAAAACGGAAGACAATTCAACAGGCGTGCAGTTCTAAGAAAGAAGCTTTGATCATGGAATCTATGTTTAGGTTTAGGCACAGATAAAGAGTGGGGAAAATTATTGATAATGTTTTCAGCTAGTCTAGTGTTTCTCCTTTATATTTTAAACCACAAAACTGGAGTTAGCAAAATTGCACTAACTCGTAAGTCATAAAAACAAAGAAAAACATTATTTGGTTGTCTCTGACACTTACAAGAGACAATGACCTTTTTTACATTCTGTTATACTTAAAATTGAACAAATACTTTTTTTTGATCCCCCGAAAAAAATAGGGTGGATCTGTAAATTCACAGTTGTCCGTTCGGCTGTTCGCACTTTTCTCCATAACTACCCGTTGGAATTTTTTGAAATTTTACACAAACATTAAACATGATATGAGTAAAAAAAAAGTAACAGAACAGATTTTCGAGGAAAACTCCGGTTGCCTCCCTAGGGGTGCCACTCGGTTTAAAATGGCTAAAATTGACACTTTTGTGCTTATTAAAAAAAATTAATGCCTTTGATTTTTATAAAATTTTCTGAAAAGTTGTAACTAACTGATTTCTATATAATTTTGTTTGTCTATACTTTGCGATAATTCTTGGGTGTGCCCCAGGGGCTCTTTTAGGGCTAATAAAAAACAGTCCATTTATGGGATTATTTTATCATATTTGTCCAAAATTTTCTGTGTATGTCTATAAGCAATTTTGCATGGTACTGAAGTCAAATTTAAATATGTTAAGGCCCTGAGGACATTTGGGGCTTAATGTGGGGGGGGGGGCAAATGATGGATTTGGTAATTTCTTTTTTTTGCATGGTGCATAACACAAATTTACATATATTAAGGCATAAAACTGCATCGTTTGTGCATTTTCACCAGGATTTAACGTCCCCTGGGGATATTTGGTGCTAAATGGGGGAGGAGGGAGCAAATGCTGAACTTAATATGTTTTATGCCTTGTTGACTGTGCACTCACGGGGGACCAGCATGCTTCACTTGTTTAATTTATAACACTTTAGATTGAACTACAATTTAGAGGAAGAAGACAGAAATATAACATTTTTAGTTCGCAGTCATTAAAATTGCATAAGTATCTGTGACATTTTAATTAGTATTTTGTGTAGTATGCGACACTTAATTTAACCATAGTTTTTCTTGGCTGTTTGTGACGCTTAGGATTGAACAATATTTTTTTAGCAGTCAGTGACACTTTTTCGTATTATTTGGATTCACAACGTTTCGGTCGATGAAACATCCGACCTTCTTCAGGTGTTTCTTGTCGAACCCGGGAATTTGGACGGAATTTCGAGCAGAACTCTTTATTTACTTCATGGGGGTAGCATGCGCTTGTTCTGTCAGCCATGACTAGGGAGCGGCCCTAAGTAATCCGCAATTGTATTTTTCGGTCGCTACACTGAGGATTGAACCTTCAACCTTCAAGAGAATATCACCTTTTTCAATTAATTTTTCCAAGTAATCTAACCACTGCGCCACGGGTCCGCTAGGTTAAATCCTCAGTGTGGGCGACCGAAAAATACAATTGCAAATTACTTAGGACTTTTATCCGGAAGACCAATCAAGATGGACGAAGACCAACTTAGGGTTCTTTTGAAGGAAGATGGCCATCAGACATGTGAAGAATTGGGTAAAAAGATGAAGTGTGATTTTGCGACAATTTCACGCCATCTTCAGTCGATGGGATTCACACAAAAATACGAACTTACTTTGGTGTTAAAATTCTTTGATTTTCTTAAAAAACAAAAAACAAAAAACAACAACAACAAAAATGGCGGGAACTTATGCAACAAACTAATAGAAATATGTTGCACTTTTGCCCCTGAAAATGTCGGGTAGCCTTTCTAGTTCAGATTAAATAGTAGCTGATTACCTGAGTCTGTTTGCTTCGTATGATCTGTTGTCGGGCCGGTATTTTCACCCGGCGAGTTACCACTCCCTCTTCTCCAGGACATTTCAGATCCGTCCATATTCTGCCACGTGCACGTATTCTTTTCAAAATCGCAGTTACCTTCAGATATAAAGAAAGATTAGACAGAGGACATCTTGTTTTAATTCGTCATCGAAATTTAAATTAAGAAGTTTAATATTTTGAATATCTAAAACAATTTTAAAATCCACTTACGATTTAAGGGACATTTTGTGTATGTATGTATGTATGTATGTATGTATGTATGTGTTTGTGTGTCTGTTTGGCCGTCAGTCACATTTTTTAAAACGTAATAGATACATTACAGAATATGTCTGATTTTGGTATCGAAATATATAACTTCTATTAGAATTACAATCATAACTAGCGCTATGACAACAGCATATTCTTTTCATTGTTTTGACTCTCGAGTATATATCCGACATTGTTAGATAATTAATCAACCAAAAACCACATCACTCCATATAAAAGCATATAAAATATCAACGGATAAACACTCTGGAGTCAAAACAATGGAAAGTATATGCTGTTGTCCTAGCCCTAATAATAGCCTCCCAACGTATAAAGGGGATGCCATGATCGGAAGCCCACATCAAAACCTGGGAAAAAAAAATGAGCTATGTAAATTTTATAATAAACAGATCTTAAAACAATGTCTATACAAAATAATTATAACTTTGACCTAACGTCATATATTTATGATAAACGTCATGTGTCAAACCATTATATATATATATATATATATACATATATATATATATATATATATATACATGTATATATATGTATGTGTGTGTGTATTTAAATTATATCAAATTAACCAAAGTAGATTAATAGAAAATATCCAGAACCACATGAGAAATCTATCTATATATCTAAAAAAGTGAAATTGTCTGTGTGTGTGTGTGTATGTATGTGTGTGTGTGTGTGTGTGTGTGTACATTTCACTTTAAATTTGAGATGTAGGTTACCTGGACACGAGTCAAACTTTTTCATATATATATATATATATATATATATATATATATATATGCACATAAAGTTTTGAACAGTACATAAGGCCCGAGCAAAGCCGAACTGAATTGCTAGTATATCTATAAAAGTGAAATTGCCTGCGTGTGTGTGCGTGTGTGTGTGCGTGTGTGTGTGCGCCTATGTGTGTACATTTCCCTACTAAACTACTCTGTCAATATTCAGTCTACAGACTCAGGAGTCTTGAGATTTTGGAAAATCGTTTTAATCGATTTTCGGCCAGAAATTTGGCTGTCATGGGGGTCACAGTTCAACGATTTGACCTTTGAAAACTCTACCAAACTGCTCCGCCAATTTTGTGTCTAAACACTTGAAATTTGAGATGTAGCTAACCTGGACATGGTCAAACTTTTTAATTTGATTTGAGCCCAAAACAATAATATGAAGAGGTCAAAATTGGAGTCAAAGCTTAAAAAAATTTACCTCTGCGGTCTCTACCAAATTACTCAACCAATTTTTGGTCTAAACATTTGAAATTTCACATACAATTTATTCAGACATAGGGCAAGCTTTTTAATCTATTTTGTGCCGAAATTTTGGCTGCTAAGGTGTCAAAGTTCAAAAGATTTTACCTTTGCGTTCTCTAGCAAACTATTCAGCCAATTTTGGGTCTAAACATTTGAAATTTTATATGAAGGGTTTTCAGACATGCGGCAAGCTTTTTAATCAGCTTTTGAGTGAGAATTTGGCTGCCAAGAGGTAAAAGTTGAAAAAGTTGTCCTTCGCAGACTCTACCAAACTCCTCCGCTAAATTTGAGTCTAAACACTTGAAATTTTAGATGTAGTTTACCTGGACACGAGTCAAACTTTTTAATACATATACATACGCACATAATGTTATGATCAGTACATAAGCCCGAGCAAAGCTGCGCTGAACTGCTAGTATTATATAATTCTAAAAATGGCCTTTATATTATGAATGTATCAACTATCTAATCAAAAGTATGCAATCAGAAGGAGCATATTTTTGCTAGGCTCTATATACAAAATAAAATGTCTGAATCTCCGCGCATTCGATTTCTATGCTATCCCGATTCGATGCAAGTCTAATACTTTTAACCATTGTAAATTACACACCTGATCATAAATTTAAGAGCACTTGAAAATCTTCAAAAAACCTGTTTAAGGATAGATTTTAAACTTCTCCTATTTAAGGTTACCAATACTACAACCTAACATATTATGAAAAAAAGCGACATTCCAAACATTTAACTCAGAAATTTACATTATTAATAAATTAAATGCTTGGAATGTAGCCTTTTCCCCATAACCTTAAATGCGAGGTGTTTCAAATCTATCCTTAAAAAATGGTTCCTTTTTAAAGATTTTCAAGTGGTCTTAAACTTTTGATCAGGAGTGTTATATTGGGAAAATTCTTTATAGCCAAGGAACAACAAACAAGAAACAACGTTGTAGCATTGATCGATTGTTTATCTAACCACTGGACCCTGACTTTTAGATCAATAAGGCTAAGATATTGTTTGGGTGGCATCCCAACATATTCTGACAATAGACTGTTCCCGGCGTCACTTCCGGTAACCAATTTCTGCTCTCGAGCAGTCTGGACCTGAGACTTAATGGAAGCGAGTTGTAACTTTACTTTGTCCTTCTCGCCCCCCTCCACACAAAACAAAAAACAGCAACAACAGCAACAGTAACAACAACAACTACAAAAAACAATACATTACCTGGTTCAGGACATACACCGGGTTCAGTACTGATGTCATCGATTATAATTGAACTCATATTGTTTCCTTTCTTTCCCTCGAAAATTACCTAAATTACTTTTTCCTTCTTGTACCCCCCACACAAAACAAAAAACAACAACAACTACAAAAAACAATACATTACCACACAAAAAACAAAAAAAAAACAAAAACAAAAAACAATACATTACCACAAAAAAAGACAATACATTACCACAAAAAACAAAAACAAAAAAAACAATACATTACCACAAAAAAAACCAAAACAAAACAAAAAAAAAACCAATACATTACCACACAAAAAAAAACAATACATTACCACACAAAAAACAAAAACAAAAACAAAAACAAAAAACAATACATTACCACAAAAAAAGACAATACATTACCACAAAAAACAAAAAACAAAAAAAACAATACATTACCACACAAAAAAAACAAAAAACAAAAAAAAAAACAATACATTACCTGGTTCAGGACATACACCGGGTTCAGTACTGATGTCATCGATTATAATTGAACTCATATTGTTTCCTTTCTTTCCCTCGAAAATTACCTAAAAAATTGAAACACTTAAATGTCTGAGGCTTATAAAAACACACCCGAATATTATACGTGATCAGATATTGAAAATGAACATTGATTTTGGAAACCAATTTAAAAAGAAAACTGAATTTTCCAAAGGAAAACATGCATTTGTGTTGCATTTAGTTTCTTTGTTGTATGCTTCCATAATTTCAGCATTTCACCATTTTAATAATATTTACCGCGTTTCCATTATTTGTGACTTACAGGACTCGTGGAAATCCCACAGTTGTGTATTTCATCTGTTGTATATTACTGCTGTTTTTTCTATAGACGTCAGGCGCGAACGCAGACCCCTCCAACGGTATTATGCTACATTTGTTTAAACTGAAACATACTTATCTAACTTAATTTCAGAACATATCTAGTCATGGCGGTTAATTTCCAAAATTTTTGTAGGAGTTTGTGACATATTTCCATTGCATAAAATTTTGTGGGAACGGAGATCCCCGCAATATTATTCTTTGATCAGAGCAGACTCCGAATAAAAATAAAGTGCATTTTAGTTCGAATTTCATGTTCGAGACAATTTCATTATCAGATGAAAATGCATTGCATTTTTGGCCGTCTGGCGATCCCATATATTGTTGTCCTGAATTGAATGAAGATTAACGAATGTTCTACTCTCCCATATTTTATTGTCATTGACATCGATGAAATCGCCCATTAAGCTAGGTAGAAACCCTCTCTGCAGTGTACAGAGAGGCAGCTTCACATACCTTCCTGAGATGACCTAGTCCACAATACATTGCACTGTAGAGAACCTACGTTTAACTTTATAAAAATATTTTATATAATAACTAGACTTTAAATAATTTAAAACTTTACATTTTAAATAAGTTTAAATGCAAAAGTTCAATTGTGCTCTAAACAGAAACATTCATTTCGAAAGCAGCCCTGTCATATCAAAGGATCAACTGTTGATTTAATGAAATTATTTTTACACAACCACTTGAATTAAAGTTAAACATACAAAAGTCATGTATCATGGCTCAATTGTGCTCTAAAAAGAAACATTCATTTCGAAAGCGCTCTTGTCTTATAAAGTATCTTACAGTTGATTTTATAGGCTGGGCCTTTCTGCTCCTGTGGTGATGTTGCTCCCTTTTCTTCTCTTGCAAGCTCGCACACACTTTTAATTTGAATATGTCTTTTTTCCCGGCTGCTTCTGCTAATATCTTCGCAAGCCAACTATCTTACAGCTCTTACCGATATTTTCCCACCCGCTCATACGCGGTCTGTTACATATAATGATAGAACTTGGGTAGGGATAAATTATTAAAAAGAGCGGCTCATAGGAACTTATTCACATAAGATATGAAAATGACCATTCTATAGTTAATCGGGAAGCAGCTCTACGGTATTGTGTTTCAAAGACGGGCAGTCTCTAGAAAAGAAAATAAACTCATTGAATTTTACTCAGGATAAAATCCGTTGGAACCCTGAATGTAATACAATTAAAAATATCAATTATGATGCTTACAGACTCAATAATTCTGCACAGCAATGAGACGAAAGACGCCCGAAATGGGTAGTTATTCGACTACTATCTAGATCAGTGCTTTTCAACCTTTTCGCTGGAGCGGAATCCCCATGAAAACATCTTACTGGCTCATGGAACCCCTATGCAATAATTTAGTCGTCTTGGGCCAAAAGAAAACAAAAAAAAAACAAAAAAAACAAACAAACAAAAAAAACAGCGCTTAAAAAATGAAATAAAATGAAAATACTCATGTTCAAAGTATTGCACATTTTCGTTGTACATAAAATGAAACTAAATTTGTACTTGAATTGGTGTTTCTTGCGCAGCTCTTAAATATCGGGTCGTGTGTTTGACAAACACACACGAAGTTCATCTTCCACAAACAGCAATTGTGCTCGTTTCTTGTGCTTAATGGTTGCCAGAGTTACTTATGGATAATTCTCTCTTGGCAGTACTTCGCAAACAAATATTCTGTGAAGGGGGTTTTCCATGTCGACTGCAGGCACGCTTGTGGCTGACGAGCCCGATGCAGCACAAGCAGGTTTGGCCACAGCGGCTGCAGTCAAAGGTTACGTCAGATGTGGCTGCTGAGGCTTCCCGTATCTGGATAACTGGATAATAAGAATATATAAAAGGAAGCCTAATAATGGCAAGGCAAATTAATGTCAAATGTAATGAGTTTAATAATGTAAAAGTTAGTATATACAAACAATATTTTTGAATGCATATAATAAAATAGATTTTCAAAAATTGAATTTAATATTTTGATTATTTGTTCCTTGTTCTAATTTAGAAATTGCGGAACCCCTCGACTGCACTGCCGGAACACCAAGGTTCCGCGGAACCCTGGTTGAAAAGCACTGATCTAGATAAATATAAAGACGAAGTATGTAGAGTTTGCGATGATTACTTACTTTGTAGTTATCATTTGCGGCAAGAGTTATCTGCCCCAGTTTCCAAAAGGTCGGACGGATGTTCCAATCGATCCAGATTGGTGTTCCCATTGCCTGGCCGATTTGTTGATAGACGGCAAAGTATCCGCTTGTTTTGCCGAACATCTGGTAGTAAAAACTCATGCAAAGATCAGACGATCGTTTGATGACAGGACTCACCAGTTGAGCCTGACCAGTTGAACTCGGTTCAAGGAACATATAAGTACCTAAAACAAAAATAAAAGAACATTTAATTAGTATCAAATGTAATGTGATAGGGAATTATCATTAGTTACATTGTTTCTTATTTTTACTATTGTATAAAACGATCTTTATGTGTGCGTGTTCGTTCCCTATGAACTCGAAAACGACTGGCCAGATTTTTCGAAAATTTCATACGAAAGTACTTTATGCGCCTGGTAGTGTTCTTATATAGTTTTGTATCGGAATTTCCTCGATGAGTATCTGTATTAAAAAATCAAAATTATTCGATGAAAGAAGGAACAGGCCAAAGTCAACACCTTATACAGCCTAACATCACTATCTTTTCTTTTTCTTATTCTTCTATTACTTCTGCGATTAAATTATTCTACTTTATTTATATTTTATGATTAAAAATTTTTTATCAGTATTGTAATTTTTAAAAAATTTTTGAAAATCTTTCGAAATTTTTTTAAATTAATAAACTATTTTTTATAGTTTTCAAAATTGAAAAAAAAATTTTTTATGAATTAAAATAAAACCCTTAATATCTCATTCACGTTTTGTATAACATTTAAACATTTATTCTTTTTTTTCTGTACCTTATATCTTTTTTTCATCATCACAATTAACCTCCTGAAATAAAAAGAAAAACTCGCCAAATCTAGATACTTAACAGAAAAATCAAGAAAAAAAGCTAAACAACAAAAAACTTCGTATTTAACCACTATTGTCTAGATAAGGACTTACTTGTCTCTGTCTTGTATATATATATATATATATATATATATATATATATATATATATATATATATATATATATATAGTAATTTATAAAATATATATGGCGATTAAGCTACACTGAATCGGCGTTTCATCCACTCTAGGATTCGTCAGGCTTATGCGCGAATTCTGTGGTTGTTTCTCGTTTTTATATGGTCCTCTTCTGTTGAGGATTTTAGTTAGCCTAACTTAAATCCTCAACAGAAGAGGACCATATAAAAACGAGAAACATGAAAAAAAAAAAAAAAAAAAAAACGAGAAACAACCACAGAATTCGCGCATAAGCCTGACGAATCCTAGAGTGGATGAAACGCCGAATATTCAGTGTAGCTTAATCGCCATATATATTTTATAAATTACTAACTAGCTCTACCTACGTATTGAGCACTTTTGAAGTAAATACTTAAAGTTTACGCATAAATTTATACTTTCGTATATTAATTTTATGTGAGTAAATGAAGTATATATATATATATATATATATATATATATATATATATATATATATATATTATATAGGAACATTTCTTTTAGTTTCAGGAGTTAAATTGTGATGTTGGAGAAAAAGACATAAGGTACAGGAAAGAACAATAAATGTTTAAATGTTATACGAAACGTAAATGAGATATTAA
>NC_136495.1:122976173-122991173 GCF_053919585.1 Euprymna scolopes
ATCAAATGTTTCCTATAGTAAATTGATCGTATCACATGCTGTGTTGCATATGGTGCGTTCTGCTGAAACCACAGAATGAATTGCCAAACCAAGCTTGAATTAAAAACAACTAATAATTGCTAAATTTTTAAATGAAAATATTAGAGTTGCTAATTTAATGTTTGCCGCATCTAAAAGTATATTTTATAATATAATGTAATAAATTATAAATATTAAATTATTTCAAGTGAATAATATATATATATATATATATATATATATATATATATATCGACAATACTTATCGAAGACATTCCTATACGTCAAGTAACGAGAGAAAAAAGGCAAAAATCCTAGAAACATTATATATTATTTTATTGGAACTATTTAAGATGAGTAATTTGTATATTTCTTTATTTGCGGGCTGTTATCCTCATCTTCATCTGGAACACAAGCCTCTCGTTCGCTCGCTAACGCGTTGGATACTGAACTAATCTCTCCTCGCTGTCCACGAGTATATCTATCAAATCCTTTCTTTCGTTGGTCCTCTGACGTCAGAAATAAATCATCTTGATTGTTTATCTAAATTCCGGTTTATGATTTTTATGAAAACTAACCTTCCTTTTCACCAGGTTACCATTTCTGGTACCTATTCTAACATAAATGTTTTATCTTTAAATACCTTATCTGCTTCGATAACATTCTTTTTTTATCCGAACATTCCTTTTTGTTATCGAAATATTTCTACTAACCAATCATAGATTAGGCTGTTGTAGAGGGAGGTGGGTCGGCCCAAAAACTGTCATATTAGATAGTGAAGTGCAAGATATTGTTCTTATAACACCACCAGATATAAACGTATAAATTGTATGTATGTTGTTTAGCCAGAGGATATGATATCAACGTATAAACTGAGTCATGTTGTACCAGAGAGTTATCACACGGGTATATATTACAGTTCACATTTAGATAAAGGTATCATTTTTTATAAGAAGAATAATATATGCTTCATACCTTTCTGTCTCCAAAAGGTCTTCTATCTTCACTGCTCAGTTCCGTGACGAAACATGAAATGACTAACATCATCACCAATTGAGACCTCTGTTTTTCCTTCTTTGGTGAAACCACAGAACAACACTTTATATAGCTGTCACAAATGGTCTTAACTGAGTCTGCATTTCGTGTCTACATGCTTGTTCTTCACAGCCTCGCTTCCTGGCTTGAAGCACGTCCGCTCACTCCCGTGACTAAACTCCAACTCTTCAACTGACTAAACTTCCCGACCTCCTGACCTCAGTTCTGGTGACGTAATCGATTAAAAGACACGTCTCCTTAACATGGCCTCCTCTGTCACGTACACCTGCTCACGGCTATTTTGTTTATTTAACCTAGCTTATTTATGTAAACATCTTCAGCAAAAACCCATTGCTACACTTTATTCTATAAACAATAAATAACTCCTAATATAAACTATTTTAGGAATATTGTTGAATTAATAGATAGATAAATATATAGATAGACAGATAGATCGATAAAAACTAATTAACTTTTTACAATGTTATTACAAGGCTACTCAGAATTTTCCGGACAACCAATAACATAACAATAGATTTTATGATATAACTAGCTTGACGATATAAATTTTATATTTTTAATATTCAGAGTATTCGTGTCCATATATTCATTTCTTCTGAAAACGAAACGTTAAAAATACAATATGCCAATCAGATTCACAAATAAAGCAACGGTATATATATATATATATATATATATATATATATACATATATATACATATATATATACATATATATATACATATATATATATATCTACTGTTTTAAAAATAAAAATAAAAAATATATCTATATTTACTGTTTTAAAAATAATAAATAATAAAAATGTTATATACGTCCAAACAAATTAAAAGGGCGACTTTCTAAGTAAATAAAAAAAAAATGAGCTCCGAGGCGGAGCCAATATTTACCGTATGCATCGCTTGAAAAAACAACAATAACAAAATCTTTCTCTCTCTCTCTCTCTCTCTCTCTCTCTCTCTCTCTCTCTCTCTCTCTCTCTCTATATATATATATATATATATATATATATATATATATATATATATATATATATATAAGACCCTAATAGGCTAACAAGTTAGTAACAGGCACAATAAAGAAGATTTTCTCACCGCTTTCCGGGCACTCTCCCTCGCTGACTCGTATATCGTCAATTGCAATATCGCCATAGGTACCAGAACCAATCACACCTCTAAAAGAAATGGTAAATGGCCTGTTTTGCTTGGGAATCTGGAAGGCTTCTTTTTTCCATATCTGACCATGATTTTTCGTCCGTGTCAACAATATCATTTTCGAACCGTGTTCAGGATTCTGAAAAAATAAAAAAAGGAAATAGAGTAAACAGTGGATCCATTTTGTGTCGAACCAACAAGATTCAGTTCGGATTTTATCTTGGTCGATAAGGTGACGAAGAATTTACAGAAATTTGGAATTCTAATTTCATAATGAAAAAGAAAAACATATTTTGAAACAATAATTTCTAAAGGCAAAGTTTATTGCGAAAAAGATATTTCTGAAGTGATATATTAAATAAAATAATAAAAAAAAATCATTGAAATAACGAATCTTTGTATTAAAATTTCTATCCCTTTTCATATCGTAGACTGATCCAGCCGTTTCTGGGATGGCATCTATAAGAAGTGGTGCTCCCTCCAAAAGTATATATATATATATATATATATATATATATATATATATATATATATATATATATATATATATATATATATATATCTGTGTGTATTATATATATTTATATTATATACATTAAATATTATATATATATTATATATATCATATATATTATATATACATATCATATATATTATGTATATATATATTATATTATATATAGGTATTACATATATTATATATATTACATATATATTAAATATATATATTACATATATATTACATATATATATTACATATATATTATATATATATTACATATATATATTACATATATATTACATATATATATTACATATATATTACATATATATATATTACATATATATTACATATATGTATTACATATATATATATATATTATATATAAATTACATATCCTCCTTAATCATTAATGATACTAGATTATCCGTGACCCGTTGGGTCAGTATGTTATATTATCTATGGATTCATGTATGAGCGTGATACTTGTGATGTAAAGAAAATAGTTTTTTTTTGACATAACAGAAACATTTTTATGAAAGTATATTAAAATGAAAAATCACGGACGGATCACTCAAATATGAAAAAAAAAAATCCTCCCTATTCGTGTAAAGTTCCACATTTTTCCGAATGATCACTCAAAAATCGAAAATTAAACATGATTTTCCTACGAATCGAACGCCGACGAAAGTCATGTAGCAGCAACAACCCACATGAACCTACCGATGAGAAATATAAGAATGAAAAACCCATATTGGAATCCTTCAACCATGTTATAGAAACTTAAAATCTAAAAAAAATAATTAATAAAACCTGAATCAAAAAATAAAACCTAAATAAATAAAATAAAATAAATTAACATTGAAACAGATTAGTAAATGTGTCAACAAATTCACCGTTCTCAGACACCTATTTTGTATCTAGAAATGTAAACAAAAATAAAAAAAGAAGGAAGGAAGGAAGGAAGGAGAAGGGATGGATAGAGAGTAGTAGTAGTAGTAGTAGTAGTAGTAGTCTTGGTTTTACTACAAATGTTCTTATGTTTGTCAACGGCTTAAAGTTGTTTACTTATAAGAAAATAGCGACAGTATAAAGAATAGTTGCAAAACACCCCCACTCCTCCCATGTTAAATAATAATTTCGAAATAATAACGATAATATGTTAGTGCGCAGGTCAAAATCTGCAAAAGAAGCGATTTGTATTTATTTGTTTACGTTGTTATAGGTTAATGTTTATGCGCGCATGCGCAACCGGATGTCGTAAACCGGAAAGTGGGTTTCATCACTCGTTACAAGGTCATTTCAGTTTTATAATTATATAGATTTATACGAAATAAAGTGATTTTATATCGTAAACTTCTTCAGCAATTTCCGGGAATGATTTCATGGAAGTTTTTTTTCTTTTATTTTAATTACATTTTCACCCCAAACAAGGCACATTGCCACTTTGATGTAGGGGGCTACTATCAGGGACATAAGCTACAGGGGTACTATGTGAGGAGTTGAGCAGCAAGATGTCGGTTCACGTTACACTTGAATTTCTGCATGTCAGTTCAGTTTGGGAAGCAGGAACCCGGAAGGGAATTCCAAACTCTAGTGGTTCTGGGGAAGAAACTACTGGAGTAGTTATATGATAAACTGATTTTTAATGTCATAAATACTCTCCTCTTCAAAAGAATATACATGAAATAAAGTGATTTTTGTATTGTAAAATGCTTCACCCATTACAGGGACTAAATCCATTTGAAGTGATTCTCCTATCTATCTATCTATCTATCTATCTATCTATCTATTTATCTATCTATCTCTGTCTGTCTGTCTGTCCCTCTCTCTCTTTCTTTCTCTCTCTCTGTGTATATATATATATATATATATATATATATATATATATATATATAGATAGATAGATATATAGATAGATAGATATAGATATATAATAAAGTGGTTTTTAATGTAAATATCTCCCTCTCAAAAATAATATATATGAAATAAAATGATTTTATATGTTCTATCCTCAGCAGAGATACTTACGAGTATGACATCAAATTCTCCAATCGATCTGCCAAACATGTAATAATAAAATGTGAAACAATAGTCGGTGCTGTCTTTAAACGAGGGAGAAACCAACAGGGCTTCCTCGCCTCTCTTTCTTGGTCGTGAAGTCTCGATGTAAACATACCAACCCGATGCTGATGGAGAGAGAAGAGAAACAAAAGAAGATGAAGAATACAAATAAATTTGGTTGCTTTTGATAAATTCATATTTACATAAAAAAATAACGAAACAAAAGTAAAATCTAATTTGGTTACTTTTTTTATTTGTATCAAGAATTTGTTAAGAATTGACTGAATTTTGATGGAAGGTAAAAATGCATGACGAAATGAATGAGATAAGGTACTTTATATTTTATCTTTTAATATAGATATTTTTTTTATTGCATTTTTACCCAAAACAAGGCACACTACCACTTTGATGTAGAGGGCTACTATCTGGAACATAATTTCTGGGGGTACTATGTGGGGAACTGAGCAGCAAGATATCTGTTTACATTACACTTGAACTTCTGCATATCAGTACAGTCGTAGAAACAGAAATCCGGAAGGGAATTCCAAACTATAGCAGTCCTAGGGAAGAAACTATTATAATAAACCGCTTCCTTACATCTAAGGATTTCTACTGCATAGAGCGTGCGACTTTGCTGCTTTTCGGACTTTTACGTCGAGCTGGTACTAGGGCTGGTAGTTCGTCGGAGGATCTACCATTAAACTACTTATAAAACAGGTAGAGGGATGCAACATTTCGTCGATGGGACAGTGGATGAAGCCTAGCTGATAGTGCGGGACCCATAAGGTTGGCGACTCGCTTTTGAAGCCTGTCTAAGAGGGGGAAACTAATAGCAGATGCACCAGTCCAAATGTGGCAACAATACTCCATATATGGGCGAATACTGGCATTGTAGACGTACAAAATACTCTCAGGCGTAAATAGTTTTCTGGCCCGGTAGAAAGAGTCCACCTTCTTTGCAGCAGCCTTGGCAATGCACTCAATGTATCTGTTCCAACTCATGTTCCCCGTGAACGTTAAGCCATAACACAAAATATCAAACATCATTCTAAATAATGTTGCATTATGGTCCCATTTCAGCCGTTGCATTATGGTCCCATTTCAGCTGTTGCATTATGGTCCCATATTCACTTTTATTCATTGTAAAACAGAATTTTTTGGCAGTTTAATTAAATTATGGCATTCTTTCGTGCCTATATTAATTGAATATTATGGCTTAAATTCATAACATAATTTAATAAAATTAATTATAAATTTTACAATCACTGTGAATTACCACATACAGACGATATCTATCTTGAAAATCTCATGATACAAACTAGTTTTGACATGTGGAGTTTCAATTATTTATTTAATTATTTATGATTATTCCAGACGGTTCTTATCTCATATTCAATAATAAAAAAAAAATGAATGAGATTTAGATACATTTATATTATTTTCATTTTGAGGACTATTGTCCTCGTCTTTGATATTATTCTCACAACGTTTCAGCTGATGTAACATCTGACTTTCTGTATCTCAGAAAAATTTATTTATTTATATTTAAATATTTATATATCAAGCTCGACAATCTGTACGGAATATCTACAAAAACACTTTATTTAGTTCATTGGATATATTGTTTTCGTTCCATTAGCCATAACCTGTATAGAATCCCGAGTTCAACATAAAGATTCCTGAGGTTGACAAGACGCAGCTGAAAAAAGTCGGCCATTACATTGGCCGGGACATAATGGGAATAACATGCACACTGAGGATAGTAGTCAGTAGTCTGAATAATCCAAATATCTAAATTACCAGTCGTCTTAAAAATTCCGTAATAAAATAATAATTGCGAAAACAGAAAACAAAACAAACAAAACAACAACAAAAAAAAAACTTAAAAAATAGAACTCCCTCGGCATACTTACTCTCCAACCAGAAGTTTTTCCTGCATTTTGGATCTCTTATTTGCCTCTACACATGATTTTTTTTTAATTATTATTTTTTTTATCCCCTATGTATCTTTTTTCTTAATAGTCTCCTCTGTTCCATGACAATGGGGTCGGCAATCACTGTTACTTTTTTTTTTTCAGTACAACGTTCTCCTACTTTCACTTCGCCTTCTCCTCCTCTCACCATTCCCACTTCATACCAAACGTGATACAAAATAAACGCACTATTTGATTACTTATTTCTCAATAAATTTCTACTAAACTTGCTTAGTTTACGTTATCGCTAGGTTAATGCGGAGATTAAATTGCGTCGGGGGTCTTATAAGCAAGGGAAGCAATTCCATCAGTTTTATTTCTCTTACCTGTTCCGAGAGTGTGGTCAGTATCGGGTCCCGTTGAGTCTGATTTTGTCGGCCCCTGGGCGCGAACCCAGTTAAAGTCATCATCAGTTGATTGGGTCCACGAACAATAGTCATGTTCAAATGAACAATCATAGATGGAATGAGTTACTGGAAGTAAAAAAAAAAAAAAAAAAATTAGGAACAAATTTGCAGTTTTTAGTTTGTAATTGACTGATATGCCCGATATTGCTCGAGCGTCACACACACACACACACACACACACACACACACACACACACACACACACGTATACATATATATGCACTTTTTTTTTACACACGTAAAGCTTCACTAGTTTAAGAAATTTAAATATAATTTTAACTGCAGCTTATAAAAGCATTGAGATTTTAAACGAAACGGTAATCAAAAACTTACTTGCAAATAAAAAAACGACCAAAAGAAAAACACAGATACACGAAAACGACTATGGAAATTTCTTGCACAGATACGACTAAGAAATAAGAATGACAATTTGAAAAATTACAAAAAAAAGCTCATTAAGCAAGGACGCTCCGTGCTATTCAATAATACTTGTCTGAATATATATATATATATATATATATATATATATATATATACATAAATATATATATATATATATATATATATATATATATATATGACTACTTCATTTAATCACATAAATTAATATAAGAAAGTATAAATTTATGCGTAAACTTTAAGTATTTACTTCAACAGTGCTCAATACGTAAGTAGAGCTAGGTAGTAAGTTATAAAATATATATGGCAATTAAGTTACACAGAATATTCCGCGTTTCATCAACGCTAGCCTACGCCTGATGAATCGACAAACACACTACGTGCATTTACCGAACGTGTATTTGTTATTTATTTTATCACGACAACGTGTTTTATCACGAGTACGTGTACCTTGGTGATTTTTTTTTATACCAGTCGCATTGCAATTATATATATATATATATATATATATATATATATATATATATATATATATATATATATATATTACATAGAAATCATCTTTTATCAAGGCTCAGAGGCCACTCGAGGATAAGGGTTAAAGAGTGTACAGTAGTCAATTGGATAATATAGTAATCGTTAATAAAGGAAATTCGGTAAATCTGTAAACTTAAGTGGAACGGCTCATCAACAATTTGTTTACGTTGGACTTGAAGACAACCATATTGTATTGAGCTGGAAAGCAGGAAAACGGAAGAAAATTCCACAGGGGTGCAGTTCTAAGAAAGAAGCTTTGTTCATGGAATCTACGTTTAGGTTTAGGCACAGATAAAGAGTGGGGAAATTATTGATAGTGTTTTCAGCTAGACGAATGTTTTTCGTGAAAGTTTGGCAATGGGGAGACCATAGATCGAAGCTCAGTCGAGCACTTGCCATGAAAATAACGATAAGCAAAGAAAAATTCGCAACATCTCTTCTGTGAGAAAGCGGTTGCAGGGAAGAGAAAATGACATCTACGAGGCTACGAAGTCTATTTTGAATTCTATCAAGGCAGGATAAGTTCTTTCTAGCAGCTCCTGCCCAGATTTGGCAACAGTACTCCATCCTTGGACGTACCTGGCTCTTATGTAGATAGAGAATTACATCAGCAGTGAGAAATCTACTTAATCGATAGAAGGATTCCATTATTTTCCCAGCGGCCTTGGCAACGGATTTAATGTATGTGTTCCATTTCAGATCAGGCGTAAAGCTCAAGCCCAAAAGCTTATAAAAAAATTAGGCCTCCCTAAAACGAGAGCCATTCATTTCAATTGCTTCCAGATGGGGATCAGAGCGTTGATGATGTAAAGATAAAAGCTTGGTTTTAGATACATTAAAAATAACCAGCCACTTCTTTCCTCATTGTACTACGTCCTCACGATCATATATTGCCGAGTTTACCTCCAAAATATTTGCTTCTTTTTTCCTCCGAAATATTAGCTTCTTAATATTTTGCGATTTCTCCAGACAAAAATAAATAAACACAAACGAAAGCAAAACGCAAATAATGTCATACGAACGTGTATTTGTTATTTTTTTTATCACGACTACAATGACGACTACGATGACGACTACGATGACGACTACGATGACGACGACGACGACTACGATGACGCGAGGATGACAAACACATTTTACGTGTACATTTGTGACGTTTTAACCAGTCGCATTATATATATAGTTATATATTGCCGAGTTTACGTCCCAAATACTTACTTCCTTTTATTTTACGATTTCTCCGGACCAAAAAATAAATACAAAATAAAACAAACAACAATTAACAAAATACGAACGTGTGTTTGTTATTCATTTCATCACGACTACCATGACGACAACAACGACAAACACAATACGTGTACATTGGTGAGTTTTTAAACAGTCGCATAGCATATATATTTACATATTGCCGAGTTTACCTCGTAAATATTTGCTTTTTTATATTTTGATTTCGCCGGACAAATATTAAACATGATAATTTCATTTAACCAGATAAGAAACACGGGTTACTTACATCTGATAAATAAATAAACAGACAGGACAACAGAAAATAAGAGGGTGAGCTATATACAGATTTGAACGATAAAATTGTCGACCTCGAAAGACGACATGATTCCATTTCCGTTTGATGAAAACCGGTTTCCATTTTTTGTTGCAGACCATCTATTAGTTGTGTACAAATCCCAGGAGCGATGGAAGACTATCATGTCTGAAAGTGATACAATGTTCAACGACCGAAATCGGGGATGCGCCGCTGTACAACTCATGCTCTCTACCGATTTAATCCATGACAACAGGATCATTGCCAGCACCCTCAAACTGTAAATCCGACTGGTTCAACGCTTTAGGGCACAGCTCAACGAAGTTTTCGGTCACGGTTATGGTCCTTGGTGTGGTTTTAAGTGAGGGCCACATCATACCATTTCACATCTTCGAAGTAGGCTTGAAAGTCTACATTAAACTGTTGAGAGTGTAGTGGTACCCTGGTGCAATTAAATGGCTGCTGGCAGACACTGGATGTGGCAGTAGGACATGGCGCCGGCCAACAATTCCAAAAAGACCCAGGCTTGACTTCAGAAGGAGTGCTACGACTTTGTACCCTTCTTACACTGCCCCTCCTCCACCCGACCTGAACCCGATGGACTCTTTCGTTTGATCATACGTCGAGACAACATGACCTCCTACTACACCAAAGCCAGCCCTATCGCCTCTATCCGCTGAGTATTCGCCAAGCTCCCGCTGGCGCTTGTTTGAAAGGCATGCTCCCAGTTTCGGACCTGTATCAAGGCAGTGATTGAGGCTTAAGGCAGGTATATTCAAAAGATGTCTGATCTACTACATAATCAAATTACTTGAATTGATTTTTTCAATAAAATTTTTGAAATAAAACTGCAATGTTGTTTTCTTTAGGGTGACAATTTTATCGTTCCACCCTTTACATAGAGATGAAGAAAAATAAGAGAAGAAAAAGAAGAGAGAGAGAGAGAGAGAGAGAGACGAGGAAGAGAAAAGGCCAGAAAGCAACAAAAATTCAGAAAGAGAGATATATGAATATTAAGTCAGAGAGAGAGAGAGAGAGAGAGAGAGAGAGAGAGAAAGAGAGAGATGATCTTCAGACAGATGATCAGAAAATTGGAGGGTAAATGACCCACCCACAGAGTGAAAGAGATAGGGATAGAAATAGAGATGGATGGGTCGAGAGAGAATGACAGAGATAGCAAGAGATAGCAAGAGAGAGAGAGAGAGAGAGAGAGAGAGAGAGAGAGAGAAAGAGAGAAAGAGAGAGATTAAGAAAAAAGTGAGAGGGAAAATAGAGAGAGAGAGAGAGAAAGAGAAGGAGCGAAATAAAGAAAGAGAGGGAAAGAGAAATCGGGAGAAAGAAAGAAACATGCTTTAAACGGATTTCTTTTGTCTGTATTTGCATATTCAACTATCCGTGATAATAATATACATAATATTTTGGTTGTTGTCCTTTTCGACCTTTTGCAGGTACTTCTGTCGTTATTAGAACCATCTGTTATTGTCGAACTGAAGTTTTTTGTTTAATCAACCACAAAGCACAGCAGGTCATAACCTATAAAATGAACTATCTCAGAAATGGCAATAAATATTGGCCTCGCATTCATGAGAAGGGTCATCGGTTGGTCTAGAGGTTGTGTCGAATCTATGAAAAATTAGAAAAGTAGAAATGTTCACGAATTATGAGTTAAGAAATATGCCTTTCAGTTGAAGTACTCTTAAGCCAGACTGAGTAGCACCTAGTGATGGGACGATTCCAATATTTTTATACGATTCCGATACAATTGCCGATTCCGTATAAAATTCCTGGTTTCGTACAATTACCGATTCCAATTTCGCTTCTTTATAAATTTCTAAATATTTAACTATAAAATGATTATTTTTCCCAGATTACCATAAAAAACACGAGTTAAATGTGCATATATTTTCTCAGACGTAAAACGTACACTTGTGAGGGGGTGATCTATAGATTGAAGTTTTACTGGTAATTTAAAACAATAAATTTTTATTATTTTATTCTTACAACTAGCACTGGGAGACTTTATTTTAAACAAAATCAAATAAAAACGATAATTTAAGGAATTGTTTTCGGCATTGGAAAAAAGGTACAGATTTGTCGGATTTCGATACCAATCCCGATACCACCAAAAGTCCCTACTTTTCGGATTCCTAATTCCGATACCACTAGTAGCATCTAAAAGTTTCGAAGCGGGTAAATGTTCCAGTCAAATCAAAGGTCAAGAACGAGTGAAATATAGTGATAGACACCATTTACTATGTGTACTCCGAATGCAGAGCAAATCCATTTCTTTCTTCATACAATAGAAAGTTGTCAGGAACGAGGACTCTTTATCGCAACCAAAATTAACAGATTCTTAATAAAAGTAAAATATCAGTAATCGAAAAACACACTTAACGAAGTTCATAAAATCGTATTATTTAATGTAAAATAAATAAGATATTGTTTTCAAATCATCTTAAAAATATAATTAAAAATTAAAATTGAAATTAGGTGAATATACATAACATTTTGGTTGTTGTCCTTTCCGACCTTCTGCAGGTACTTCTGTGGTTACGAGAACCTGTTATTTTCGAACTGAAGTTTTTTGTTTAATTAACGGCAAGGCACAGCAGATAAACCATTTTGCTTATACGAACCACACTATAAATAACAGGTCACAACCTATAAAATGAACTATCTCAGAAACAGCAATAAATATTGGCCTCGCATGCATGTTGAATATCACGTCTGTAGTACAAAGCATAATAATTTGCTCGAGGTGAAATTCTAGAATTAGTGTTGCAGTTGTGGATGCTTGGGCGTTCTAAAATGTTATATTAACTGTCCAGAATTAAGATTGGTAAAAGTTAACTAATCAATTTCCGTCAATTCAGTGTTTTCGACTTTCTCCGTTCACATTTTTTAAGCCCGGAAGCAACATACAAATCACCGATAAAAATATGATCAAACAATACTTATTTTAGTGAAAATAATATTTTGTATAGCATTCATATTTTATGAAGTAAATATATAAACAAATTAAAATACGCAATTTCTCCATTTACTGTCAATTACAGCGATATCATAAAAGTTTAAAAAAATTATTGACGTCATTTTTAAAAATATTTACGGATATTTTACAAGCATTATTTTTTTTCTAAAGATAAGTTTAGTTTTATGAAATCGATCAAATATGCTTCACGGTCTCCGTTCACTCTTAAGTGACCATGGATACCCTCTGTAAAGATGGATGCCGTGTAATTATGAAACAAGAGTTGCGCATAACTCAACCACAACTCTCTTAAATGTGCAATGCTTGATTCCAGTGACAAGGATAAGTTCAGGATTTCTGAAAACAAAAGATAAAAGAAAAGCACAAAAAGCATCAGGTATTCCAAAATAGTCACCCATTTTAATACTGACAACGCTCAACGTTGCTTAGCTTAAGAAGACCGGCGTGTCAAGGTGATTATTTCGTATGCATAAGCTACCGTATACTTATATAACTAAAAAAATATATTACCGACAGCTGTTGGTGTTGTAGGTGGTATTGTTGTACTTGGGGTCGTAAGTCTTGGGTCAGCTTCTTTCGGAAACCCTGTAAGTAGAGTATAATTCATAGTAAAGAATTATGGAGGTGCAGATTAAAACACACTGGTAAAAAGATTATGCCGATGAGCTTCCATAGTTACAATCCACACAGCATAACCTTTTTAATATCAGCATTAATATATTCAGTCGAGATAATTAAACAGTAACCCATATTTAGTGTTTTTATCAATAATTTACATTACATACGTCATGCTATATTTTGAGAGAAATGAAATATTACAGATACAACATTTGTTATCAAAATACATTTTACCGTTGATGTGATTCAATTTATACTGATATCTTGAATTCTTACGTTTGAGAAACACTGATTAATTACATCTGATAAACACCAAACACTTATATCTGAAAAACACTAAATACTTACATCTGAAAAAACAGTAAATAGTTTCATCTTAGAAACACTAAATACCATAACCTGAGAAACACTAAATACCATAATCTGAGAAACATTAAGTATTTACGTCTTAGAAACACTAAAAATTGACATCTTAGAAACACTAAAAATTGATATCTTAGAAACACTAAATCCGAACATCTTAGAAATATTAAATACTTACATCTGAAAAACAGTAAATAGTTACATCTTAGAAACACTAAATATCATAATCTGAGAAAAACTAAATACTAATATTAGAGAAACACTAAATACTAACGTCTTAGGAGCACAACATACTTGTTTCAGTTTAAGGCACAATTGTACCATGATACTTAATTTTTTCATTTTAAACTTAAATTCAAGCCATGACCACCGCACAACCAGTACGGCCATAATATATAAAAAATATTCCATAAAATCAACAGTAGGTTCTCTACAGTGCAATGTAGACTACAACATATTGTGAACTAAGTCAATATTAGAGACATGTGAAGCTTCTTCTAGGTGCACTACGCACCTCAATAAGAGAAGGCAATCGATCAATTTGATTGAAAATTGTCGATTTCACCAATTTCGATTACAATAAAAATATGGGAGTGTGAAACATTCGTTGATCATTAGTCAATCCCGGGCAACATCGGGTCACCCTGCTAGTTTATATATACATCTATAAGGCCTTCCTTTAGTATCGGTTATGGCCTGGGAGTTTATAGTGAAACCATAATTACGTAATTACTACAGCACCTCTTCTGAGCAAGGTCGGTATAAGTGGACAAGACATGTCATTTCAGAGTTTTCCTTGTCCTAGACTAATTGCGCAATCAAAGGCCTGAAAGTACGTTTACCCTACTATTTAATCAATAGATAGAGGGGGCATATATGACGTCATATTTTCCCAAGAGTATTAGTGAACATGAGTCAGTAGCCCAATGAGAACTCGAAACTTGTGTGTATAACGAGCTGACGGTCGGCGCCAGTAACCCGTACACGTCTCCATTTCCACACAATTTTTTATAGAATATGCTAGTTTAATAACCGGTCAAGTAGTACTTACGGTTACATGATATGGTTTGAAATGTGACATCATCCAGTGCAATATAGCTTTTGGATCCCGTACCAATTGTTCCTGTAATGACAATCTGAAAAAAAAAAAAAAAAAAAAGAAGACGTATGAATGAAATAGGTAAAACTGCAAACAACCTATGTAATGTTCTTCCTTAATTAATTCAAATACACTTTTGAAGGCCAAACTGCTTGAAAAAAAAATAACGCCAAATCCGCGAAATTTACATTTCAAAAGGCCAATCTGGCCAGCATGAGCAAGAGTATGAGAGTGAGCTCCCTTTGATGTCGCCTCGTTTTCGAATATCATTTTATAA
>NC_136495.1:122993673-123053673 GCF_053919585.1 Euprymna scolopes
TAATATCAGAGCGTATTTATTTACACTGAACATTTACAGAATGTCAACATCAATATATTACATATGAATGAGTCCCCTGTGGAATTTCCACAGGTCCCGCTAGTATATATAAATATCTAATCAAAACATTTAGTTTCAATTAACTTTTATAAGAGGAGTAATGTTAGAGTGTAGGTCTAATAGAAAAGGACAGTTCAAGTTTACATCGAAATCTTTATAATGTTTTTCATAAATTTTATTCGTTATAACAATTGGCGATCTTTGCATGGCATACATTTCGTTAGTGTTTATATTTGATATGTAGAGTTTTAATACACACCTAATCGTTACATATATAAAGATATATATATATATATATATATATATATATATATATATATTCATTTATTACAGTTAAAAGATTCACCCCTAAACTAATTAAACCCCGAAACGACTGGGCGGATTTTTTTTAATTACACATACATGCACCTTACATGCCTGGGAGTGTTTTTAGATAGGTTTTGTATAGGAATACCTCTGATAAGTATAAACAATTAATAATCGAATAAATCTGATTAATTATGAAACAGTCCAATTTTGGTCAAAGTCAACAGTTTTATGCAGCCTACTAACATAATTGTATTCAAGAAGTTTTATCACCACACAAGCAGAATAGCTCGACCTTTAAAATCAACAGTAGGTTCTTTGATAAGAAAGAAGCGTGTTCAAAATGAACGCTTTTCTTTAGAGTATAATTGGACCATTGTAGTTGACTTTTGCATTTTAAACTTAATTCGAGTCATTATATAAAATTGAAAATAATTTTTATTAAATCAACAGTAGGTTTTTACATTGCAATGTAGGCTACGATGAATTGTGGACTAAGTCACTACGGAAAGACATGTAAAGCTTCCTCCAAGACCACTGCGGTGAGTTCCTGACTAGAGCAGGCAATCAATTCATTTCGATGACAATAAAAGTATTAGAAGTGTGGAGCATTTGTTAATCCTCTTTTCTTAGCAACGTCGGATCGCCTTGCTAGTATATATATATATATATATATATATATATATATATATATATATATATACATATATATATATATATATATATATATATATATATATATATATATATATAGTAAGTTATAAAATATATATGGCGATTAAGCTACACTGAATATTCCATGTTTCATCCATTCTAGGACTCTTCAGGCTTCAAGATGCGTATATAAAAACGACAAACAACCACAAAATTCGCGCATAAGCCCGAAGAGTCCTAGAGTGGATGAAACGCGGAATATTCAGTGTAGCTTAATCGCCATATATATTTTAGAACTTACTAACTAGCTCTACCTACGTATTGAGCATTTTTGAAGTAAATACTTAAAGTTTACGCATAAATTTATACTTTATTAATTTTATGTGAGTAAATTAAATAGTTATATATATATATATATATATATATATATATATATATATATATATATATATATATAACAGAAAAACCCTTGAATGAAATAGTAAGTATGACATCGGGAAATTCTTAAATCTTCACACGTGTCGGACTTGCTATGTCTTAAAATTTTCGAAAACTGTAAGACGTGTTGCATGTTTAATTTGGAAAAAAAAACTCACATTTCGATTAAAGCTTAATAATAAAAGCGGTACTTGTGCGTATTTCCATTCTCTGGAATCTTCATGCGACCCGAATACTCTCCACCACACCATGTTTCGGCCTCGTACTTTTACTTCCAGTTGACCTGCAATATAATTAAAAAATATTTAAAGAAAAATAGGTAAATATTTATCTCACTATATTTGCCATAATGAAAAGAGTGTGCACTAATTGGCTGATATACCAGGGTTCAAGGCTCGGGCAAGCAATACTAAAGATTTAATCTTATATATAAACAGTTGTCTTCATATTTTCAAACTCTATTTCTTCCGAAACTAAAAGTCGCAGAGAGGCGCCAGGGGCCTCAAATGATTGGATTTTTTTTACGGGCTATTCTTTTATGGGTCCTTATTCGGTTAAAATTATGTTGAAAGGGGTAAAAAAACAGGTCAAAATTGAAAAAAAATTGTTAAACATTTTGTACATTCATTTTAATATATTTTTCATTTTTAATCGGTTTCGTACTGGTCACGTTGGTATAATGGTAACGCCGCCGGCTTTGAATGCTACAGTTTCGGTTTCGATTCTAGTTGACCTAATTATTTTTTGTTTACTTTTGAAATCACGACTCTATAATAATTCATACGAAATTTGAACAAATTAAAATATTAAATTTAAGCGTAATTTCCGCCCAGGCAAAGCCCCCCGCCCCGTTTGTATGAAGTACTTGATGACTCCTTGCTAAACACTCAGTATTATAAGGCAAGTGCAGTAATTCTGAGAATGGAGTGAAGCTCTTCACTGCACTGCTATGTAGCAGCTAATAAAAAAGAAGCCTTCAGATCTCGATCTCTCTCTCTTTCTCTCTCTCTCTCTCTTTCTCTCTCTCTCTCTCTCTATATATATATATATATATATATGTGAAAGTGTCTGTCTGTGTACATTTCCCTACAAAATAACTCCGGCGGTTTTGCGGTAGTCGTAACAGCAAAGACGTCACGTTTTTTTTTCACGTTCTATTCTTCTTTCACGGTACAGGTTCGATTCTGCCTTCCTACTAATATTTTCTTTTTTTTTGCTCAACAGACACCTCCAAACGCCCGGGCAACGCCGGGCTGAAATGCTAGTATATCTATAAAAGTGAAAGTATCTGTCTGCCTGTTTGTCTGTCCGCCTGTCGTCTGTGTGTGTGTGTGTGTGTGTGTGTCTGTCTGTCTGTGTACATTTCCCGAGACAATAACTCTGTCAATTTTCAGTCTACAGACTCGAAATTTGATATACAGGGTATGGAGAATTGGGGAAATCTCTGTAATCCGTTTTCGGCAAGAAATTTGGCTTTAAGGGGTCAAAGTTCAACGATTTTACCTTGGAAAACTTTACTAAACTCCTCCACCAATTTTGGATATAAATAATTGAAATTTTAGATATAGGTTCATTGGATATCGATCTAACTTAATAACTTGATGTGAGCCCAAAACAATAAATGTTAAAGGGCCATAATAGGGGTCAAAGTAAAAAAATTGACCTCTGCGCGTCTCTACCAAATTACTCAGACAATTTCTTGTCCAAACATTTGAAATTTTACATAAAGGGTATTCCAAGATAGGGCGAGTTTTTTAATCGGTTTGGGTCGAAAATATGAGCAACCAATATATAAATGTATGTATGTATGTTTGCATGTCTGCTTAAAACTTTCGACAGAAGCGACGGATTTTCACAAGATCAGTATCATTTTAAAGCTCGACTCTTCAGATGACAAATACCGAAAAATTGACTAAAAACATTAATATTTGAAAGAACGTGGCAAGCTGGCAAAATGGTTATCACACTTAACTCACTGTCTTGAGGTTTTGGTTTCGCTCTCAGCTGGAATATTTTTTTTACTTACAAGAAGTAAACTGTTTAGAAAAAAAAAACATAATACTCACATACATATGTCTCAGTTTCTCTCCGTTTTTTTTTTACTCCATATCTTTAAAATGGATTTACCGTTACGTTTAATACCGGACAATGCCAGGTACATCTGCTAGTATATATATATATATGTGTCATTCAGAAATAGTGTGTTTGAATATATGGTTAAGTGTTAGTTTTACTCATGTAAAACTGGTTTAAAGCATCACCGCTCACTCATTTTGCGACCAAATTTCAAACAATTTTTATAGTTCATCGGTCACTTTCTAGTTCAATTTTCGTTCATTAAAACAAAAATAAAATGAATGGTGTTCAAAAGTCCTCAGAATTCGTAAAGAACAGAGAGACAGTTTCTTCTGATTGGCTGTTGATTACCATAGCAACGTTTTTAACATTGACGTTTTAGAGACGATTTTCCTGATTGGCTGTTGGTTACCATAGCAACTTCTTTTGTCGTCGTCCGTTAATTCTGTTTGTCTCTTTTTTGTCTATTTCTTTCTATTTAATTGCTTAATTACGTCTTTTACTTGATTTTTATTTAGTCAATTGAAGAAGTTCGTAATCATTATTTGTGGATTGTTGACAATGCCTATAATATTGCAAAATATCTAGGTAATTTGCATATTCTTTTAAACGTTCATTTTAATAAATTACATAGTAGTTTTTTTTTTCGGTTTTCTTATGGAATGATCATCTTTAGTTAACTATTACGTGTAATTATATTCATGCAGATATTCTACATGATTTATACTTGCGTAATATTTGTACAAAAAGGTTATAGTATACATAAACCTCTTTCTCTATATATTTATGCATACGTATATATATATATATATATATATATATATATATATATTCGTTTAAAAAGTTATGCCTACCAAACTCCTCTGAAAACCTTTGGTCTGCAGACATGTAAATTAATATATAGGGTATTCAACCCCTTGCGAAACTTTATATTTGAGTTTTTGCCGGGGGGAAATCAGTGCAAAAGTGTGGAAAAAAATGGAATTTTCCAGGTGATAGTTGATCAATGGCATTACGAATCTGCATGCGTAACGTAATAGCTATTGGTTCATGTTTTAATTTTGAGCCTTGCAGCAAACTTGTGTTCATAACCTAGGCATTAACGTTAAAGGAAAAAGTAAATCATAAGCTAAACGTTTTGGTTTCGATTCTCGGAGGTGGCGCACGATTAATTTTATTTTTATTTTTTAAATCATTATTGTATATTGGTCTAATATAATAATAATAATAATAATAATAATAATAATAATAATAATAATAATAATAATAAATAAGAAATCTGTATTAATCACAATATCATATTTAAGCGTATTTTACTACTAGGCAATGCTAGGCGGCTTGCTAGTCTTATAATAAAATCTAAAACTTGTGAATAGGCATCGTGAAATTTTTAACTCTCTCTCTCACTCTCTCTCTCATATATATATATATATATATATATATATATATATATATATATATATATATATATATATAAAGGTAGCATTGTCTGTGTGTGTGAGGAACGGTCTCTACAAAACTCATTTGTCAAAGTTTTGTCTACAGACTTCAAACTTGATATATTGGGGATTTGAACGGACCTGCGAAACGAAATCGATTTGGTTTTTAGCCGTAAAAATAACTGCTAAAGAGAAAAATTAAAATAAATTAGAACTTGCTGGGTGCACATCGACTTAAAGTGTTCTTCTACGCATGCGCAAATATACATTTAGACGTTGAATAGCGTTATCTCTTAACTTTTTGTATACGTATGAACGTGGATCACAAGGTAAGAAATCAAACTGTTTTGCTTTCGATTCTAGCTGATGGCCCTAAAGTTATATTTTTTAAACTTTTGAAATGACTACTATATATTGGGTACAATATAATAATCAACAGAGTATTCTTATGTAATTATAAATCAAATATGCATGAATCAAAATATCTTATTTAACCGTATTTTCCGACAGAGCCAGGGAAGGCAGCCACTATTATATAGTGAGTATAATATAACAATAGATAGCGAATTGATTCTGTGATGATAGATACGAAATTTGTATGAATTAAAATATATTTAAGCGTATTTTATGACCGGGCAGTGCCAGGCGGCTTACTAGCAGCGTATAAAGATAGCTCACAATCAACACTACTTACCTCCATGCATAGAATACCAAAACTTAAGGCACCGCCTAATTGGAAATCGGGAAATGTAAGGGCTTATCAAAGTAGCTTTGTCTCCAGGTTTCTGTGGGCTGGATCCTTCTATGAAAAAGTATGAACCTAAAAAGCGATTAAGAAAATAATAGGACGATTATTGGTAGGAATAGTAAAGATATGCGTTGGATGTAAGTAGTTACAGTTTATTGAGTCATAAAAAAACGTGCTTCTTCTCTTTGACTATTGTTTCTATGTACGTAAATAGAAGACTACGATTAGAAATATGTGATAATTGGTACTTATGTTTTCTGACGTTTTTAGATGGAGATTGATAATATTTGGATCATTCGGACTACTATTCTCACTAGAGTGCTTATTTTTACAACGTTTCATCGGGTGTATATTGTCAAACTCAGTAATCTTTCTGCCCAAATCAGAAACCTGCAAGGAATTACGAACGGAACGTTTTACATAATCCACAGAAGTAGCACCGTGCAATGTAAACTACACGGTAAGTCACTGCGAGAGGCATGTGAAGTTTCCTCTCGGCGTACCGCGATTCGTTCCCAACTAAAGCAGGAAATATTGAAAAATGGGCGATTTCACCGATTTCGATGGCAATAATAATATGGGTGTGTGAAACTTATGTTAATCATTATTCAATTCCGGGCAACGTTGAGTGACCCTGCTAGTATATCATATGCACATGCTATATATTATATATATTATATTCATAAGTTGTCTAAACAAGAATACGTTTATGGCTACTAAAACTGATAATAGAATTATCAGTGGAAAACATGATCTTCAAATGCAATTGCCTCGTAATAATCAGTTCTAAGTGACTGTTCTCTGGGGGTTAAAGGTTAAATCTTCATTGCATGCAATACAAAGACTGCAAGTACAAACTACTTTATTTCTATCAGATCATGGCTGACGGAACGAGAGCAAGTTAATACCTATTCAAAATTCCCCGGAAATTTCCGAGTTCATCGAGACTCACCTGAAGAAGATCATAAGTTACATCGGCTGAAACATTGTGAGATTAATGTCTAGATAAATCAACTAATATATCAGAAACTCTTGTGGTTTTTAACGTTTAAATTCAGATGAACATATCTCGACTCAAATAAATATTTATTGATCGAAATATGTATTGTTGAAATCAAGACACTTTTGCCAACGCAAAACAAGAGTATTTATGCCAGTAACGTAAAAATCTTGCGTTCAGGTGGCGATGAAGACGCCGAAGGCGTTTTTGATATAGCTTAGGTTTTTTGAAGGATTTCTCGCTCAGAAAAGTGTCGAGATGCTTGAAAAAGTGGTAGTCGGTAGGTGAGAGGTCTGGAGAGTATGGCGGACGAGGCTAAGTTTCGTAAACCAATTCGTTCAACTTCTGCAGGGTTTGTTTAGCGGACGGATATTGTTGTGGAGGAGAATTGGGCCTTTTCTGTTAACTAATGCTGGATGTTGTTGTCAAAGTTTCTTGTGCATTTCATCCATTTGTTGACAGTACTTCTTCGCCATAATGGTTTCATCTGCATTAAAAAAAAACTGTAATGGATGAGATCGGCCGCAGATCACCAAACAGTCAGCATGACCTTCTTTTGGTGCAACTCTAGCTTAGGATTATGTTCTGAAGCTTCGTCAGCGTTTAACCACTGAACTATGTGTCGCAGGTTATCGCAAAGAACCCATTTTTCATCGCAAGTCACAACCCGATCGAGCAACGGGGCGTTTTTGTTGCCTAAAAGAAGGGCAGATGACACTTAATAACGGCGTTTCTTTTGGTTGTAGTTCAATTCGTGAGGCACTCATCAAGTTTCTTGTCTTTCTAATCTGTTTCAAGTGGTTGAAAATCGTCGTATACATTACGTTTAATTCCAAAGCAAATTCTTGAACAGTGTTGTGTGGATTGACTTCGACTAAAGCTTTTAATTGATCCTTGTCAACATCCGATGGCTGTCCACTACGCTCATTTTCAAGACTTTCGTCGCCGCTACGAAATTTCTTAAACCACGATTGTGCTTTGCGTTCAGTAGTGGTTCCAAACATTTCGTTGATATTGCGAACTGTCTCAGCACAATTTTCATCCTAGCTTGAATTGAAATAAGAATTTTGCCTTTTTTCATCTTTTATTCAACGTTTGTAATTTAAACGATTAGATGGAGCGAAAACCGCTCTTTGAATTGATTTGTAAAGTGAATGTGCTATAACCCAATCTTATTTGAAAATACATCATTTGAAATCAAAATTAAAAATTCTGCAAGTATATTATCAAGCGTCTATATTATATCTATCTTGGTTGGTTTGCACGTAGCACTTGTTTTCAGAAACTACTAAGTTGATTTTACTGAATTTTAATATAGACTTTTGTTATTATAAGGTGAAGCGAACTATGTATTATAGTATTCTTTCGGTGCACAGTTAGAGATTAGTACTTTATGCCAAATTAACCAATATTCAGTCATCAGTTTTGAATAAAGCATCGATTCTGATTCGATGTGCTGAAGAGAGCTTGATAAGGATACCTTAAACGGGCCTTATTATCAGGCTTGAAACCGACGGTACCAATGAACTGTCTCAACTAACAACTTTCTGTACACAAAATATAAATACGCTCTTACATTTTGGATTTTCCTGTTAATTGAGCACTCTGCAGGAATTCTTTTAAAAAACAAACAAACTAATCATATATATATATATATATATATATATATATATATATATATATATATATACACGAGTGTCACAGGTAAGGAAGATATTTTTGATAACATAAATAGGTTAACAAAATTGATCTGGAACAAGAAATTATAATATCTGAAATAGTTTTTGTTCTTGGGATTAAGGGAGAAGGTATTTAATCAACACTGCTGGGGAGCCATGACTTAATATACTGTTTTGTTTTTAAATCCCCGTAACAATGTTTCATAATAGACAACTGATGATCCCTAAAACAACACCAGGACTAGTGTAAATTCGAAAAAGCAAATTGATGCAGCGATTGCAGGTGATTAAATGACATTCTGACTAAATAGTTTTTTAACGAATGATAAAATTAGATAAGTTATTTATATAGTTTTGAAGGTTAAAAAACTTCACACACAATATATATATATATATATATATATATATATATATATATATATATATATATATATATATATCGAAGTCGAAACTAACCATTGCTGTTTTGTAACGTATGGTCAGTTTTCGGCCCTGTTTGTCCAACACCCGCTTTTTTAATGACCCAGTCGAAATTGTCGTGTCGGTCATTTTGCCAATAGCAAGAACTGTATTCAAACGAACAGTCGCCCGACAAGCCACAACTTGAAGAGGAACGCTTCACATCATCGATAGCAACGTAAGTGTATGGAGTTTTGCCGTTTATTCTGGCTTCTAACATCATCTGTAAAAAATAAATGAAAGAAAATATTAGGGTTCGGTAGAAATTTCTGAAAAGGAATTCAAACTCACCCAGAATTTGCTGAAATTCTCCAGAATACTTTAAAAATCTTTAAAATAATACGCTAAGGTATTGCACGTTCGAATGTAAGTTATTACATTTCACACGCTGTAAAAAAATGTGGTCGTCCAATTAAAACAAAAATAATGATTCGTTTTTAATCTAATGACCTTAAAGTAAAAAATGTTCCGACTTAAACTGTTTTAATATAAATTTATAAACTATGTCTACTTATCTAGTAAAACAATACACTGACAAATAAATGTCTATGAAAAATTAACATCTTTTTATTGATCAGTTAATTTTATGCTTATTGATCATATTCCAAAAATCAATTACACAGGTCAATTAATTTTTTATGCTTATTTATCATATTCCAAAAACCATGCACATTAATCATTTAATTTTGAAGCGTATTTATTATATTAAAAATCATGTAAATTCATCAATCAATTGTTACGAACTCGATACAAAACAAAGATATCATATTCCAAAAATCACGTACAATGATGAATTAATTTTTGGTACTTATTTTTCATGTACCAAAAATTACGTACATTGATCAATTAATATTTAGTGCTTAATTTTCATATTCCAAAAATCAGCTAAATTGATTAATTAATTGTTACGTACTCGACCTGGAACAAAAATGCCATTTTCCAAACATTACGTACATTGATCAATTATTTTGTGGTACTTATAAATCATATTCCCAAAATAACGTACATTAATCAATTAGTTTTTGGTGCTTATTTGTCATTTTCTGAAAATCACGTGAATTAATCAATTATTCTTATGTCATATTCCAAAAATCTCTTACAATGGTCAATTAATTTTTGTCATATTCCAAAAATCATATACATTGGCAAATTAACTTTTAGTACTTATTTATCATATTCTTAAAATCACGTATACTGATGAAATCATTGTTATCAACTCGACACGGAACAAAGATGTCATATTCCATAAATCACGTACATTGATCAATTAATATTTGGTATTTATTTATCATATTCCAAATATCACATATATTGGTGAATTAATTGTTGGTGTTCTGTAAGGGTTAACTGGACCAGTTTCTCTAAGATGGCCTGTTTTTCCTGGATTTTCAGTGTTATGTAATAAATTTATATATTTATATAAAATAATATACTTATGTATAAATTTGAAAAATCTGCTGAGTCTCTCACCGGAAATGACACCGTTTTTCTAAAAAAGTATGGTGTCGGTAGTGGGAAAAGAAAGAAACACAGTTATAGTGAAATTTATGACGAAGCAAGCGTTGCCTAATCAGTAATCGTGTCAATATATTTATGTATTAATTTGGAAAACCTGCTGAGTCATCCCCTCAAAATGACACCATTTCTCTTAATATCATAGTGTCGGTGGTGGTGGGAGGTGAAACAGTACTGCCGAATTTAATGGTGATTTAATGGCCTAATCACTGTGACAATATATTTATATATTAATTTAGACAATTTGCTAAGTCATCTTCCGGAAATGACATCTTTTTTTCTGAAAATTATGGAATCGGTTGTATGAAAGGAAAGAAACACAGCTATGTTAAAATTTATGATGAAGCAAGGGTTGCCTAATCACATATCAATATATTAATGTATTAATTTGGAAAACCTTCTGATTAATCTTCCTGAAATGACACCATTTTTCTTTAAATTATGTTGTCGTTGGCAGGGGAAAAAAGTAACACAGTAATGCTCGAGTTTATGGTAGAACAAGGGTTACCTAATCACAAACCGTGTCAATGTATTTATGTATTAATTTGGAAAACTTACTGAGACATCTTCTGGAAACGGGACTACTTATTTTAAAATTATGGTGTCGGTGGTGTGGGGGTAAAAATCCAGTAATGTTGAAATTCATAGTGAAGCAAGGGTTGCCTAATTACTAATTAGATAAATACATTGTTACTAATTAATAATAAAAGGACCTGTCGTCCATTATTAAATCACAAATAACGTCCAGAGGCTATGGTGCCTAATGGATTGACAACTTGACAGTGTCAAATTCGAATCCAGTTTGTTTCACAGAAAAAAAATATCACCTTAGGATGTTGGCAACCTTCATGTGTTCTCTGTCGTAATTACCCGGTGTTATTTTTGAAATAATCCTAACGAGAAAGGCATCGGAGAAACGAATGTCAACCATAATCATCTGATTCATACGAAATAAATGAGGTTCTTCTTCTTCTTCTTCAACAACAACAACAACAACAACAACAACAACAACAACAACAACAACAACAACAACAACAACAACAACAACAACAACAACAACAACAGCAACAACAACAACAACAACAACAACAACAACAACAACAACAACAACGACGGCAATTCATTCCTCGATTTTTATCGATCCCAATTATTTATCGGACCTGTGGGATAATCCCAGTTATCCTTATTTTCGTACTCCCCCATACGACCCCATACGAGGGCAGCGTTACAAACATATGTAGTTTGTAATGTTGGGGATATCCTCCCACAAATAGGCACTTTGAATCAGACAAAACTTAAATTTGCTTTAGTCCGGAACGACCTCTCTTCCAATCGAGCACAAAACAGATGCTACACTTTGATTCTACCTCGAAAGCAAAATATCAGTAGTCAATATCAGTGAAATGGGTTTACTCTTTCTTATCGTAAGCGTGGATTAACAAAATAAATCATCATCATCATCATCACCACCACCACAACCATCACCACCATTAAGAAAAACCAGAGCAACAACGACAGATACTCCTGTTAGGTATATATAAACCACTGACCTCCGATGGGGAAGACAATTTGATTTGAACATTTCCTATCACCCACGTGCTGTTTGTGCTCTCTTGGTAATGTTTAAGCATCTTCTTGTATCCGGACGTCACGGAATAGACGTTCAATTCAATTGAACCGTTCATGTTGTACCAGAAAGTCACACAGTGCCCAAACCTGTTTACCGTCAGCGGAATGAGAATTTTGGCAGTATCATTCACCCTGTGATTGCCATCGACATACATATAGTGACCTGGAAGACAAAAACAGGCAGAAAAAGTATTTATTAATAATTTGTGTATTTATTCTGATGGAATTTAAAAAAAAAGAAAAAAAAGAGAAAAAAGATGGTCTGTTTTTAATAGTAACCTGATTGCTACTGGAACTTTATTATGTGTCATTATGTTGTCATGGAACTTTATTATGTGTCATTATGTTGTCATGGAATGTGTCATTATGTTGCTCCGACAATAAAGTATTTAATACAACGGCATATTTGTTTCCAGATTGTTATAACGTAATATACCTTTCTCCAACAATACCGTTTACAACTCATACCTCAGAAGTAACGTGTTTGTTACTGACATATTGTTATATTGTATACTTTTCTCCAATAACACCGTTTACAATTCATATCTGGGGAGTAACGTGCTTTTTACTGGCACTTTATTATCTGGGATACTTTTCACCAACAACACAATTTTGTATACTTATCTTTATTGCTCAATGAACTTAGCCCTTCGAATGATAAAACGCGCCTTCAATCAACATCCGTTAACACAATCTTTAAAAATAAATATGTACTCTCGTTTAAGCGTGTGTAATGTCTTTCTCGCATCGATTCTCTACACACTAAGCAAACAAAGTTCTTTTAAGGCAGAGAGAGAGAGAGAGAGAGAGAGAGAGAGAGAGAGAGAGAGAGAGAGAGAGAGAGAGAGAGAGAGAGAGAGTGAGTCAAGACTATTTCCACAACTCGATACAGCTCTCGGCTCATGACCGCCTGCAATACAGTTAGAAAAGCGAATAAAAGCAACTATTTAATAACAGACGTAAGAAAATAGGGAAGAAAAAGAAAGGTTAATACTTTTACCAAAGATAGCTTTCTCTAGAAAATGATTTTCCAGACACTTTAATAACCCAACTTACTGCAACTAGAAATTCCCAAATTCCCTTCTCCTTAATTGATTGATCTACAAGGCTTGATAGTTTAACTGATTCTCCATTTTCACTCAGAGCTGGGAGAGAATAGACAATCGCACCTCCCCCACCCAAATAATATTACAGAAAGAGGTTTTATCACCCCTATTTATTTCCCAAATCACAGCATCTGATATTTAAAAAAAAATAACCTATTTAAATACTGACTGAAATAAATGTTGTTGAACTTCGGAAATCCGACGAGAAACCATGGGTGAAATAGTAGGATAGTCTAGAATTTCAAGCCTTTGTAGGACAACTATTTTAATAGACGAACAAGATGTGCTTAACTTATACAAACTTTATTTCTTGTTTTAAATTTGAAACGAATTACGCCATCTTTTTTCGATAACAAAAATCGAAAGTAAGATAAAAAGAGATAAAGAGGCCAAACGTGATGCGCATGGGAACAAAAAAAAACACGAATAAACCTAGAACTCCATCCTCCAACGTAGACCGCTACTACCAGGTCTCCTTCTCCAACATCAGGTGTCTACGTTCCAACCTTCCAGAGGTTGAAACACAATTACAGGAGACGAAACCGGACATATTCTTTCTAAGTGAAACTGGCATAGGGCCAACCACTTCTCTAGACGAATTCATAATTAAAGGATACTCTAACTTGACATCTAAATCTGACCCCCAAGATCGCCATGGGCATGGAATATGTGCCTACATCAAAGATTGCTTTCCATGTGGTAGGTATATCTCCAGAGAAGACCCTAATTTACCTTATATGTGCTTCCGGGTTGCACTTGCTTACACCACTGCATTTATATTCGCTTTCTATCGCCCTCACAACAGCGGAGTTATTATCCTTAAGAGCATATCTGAGAAAATGGACCACATCCTGTCTGCTCATCCTTCGGCTAACATTCACATTTGCGGTGACTTCAATGTCCATAATGTGGAATACCCACTCAAATAAAACCGATGACGAGGGGAGGTTCTGTCATGATTTTGCCACTGCCTATGACCTCACTCAGATTGTTCACGAACCTATGTGTGTGCCCGATACTATCGGTCAGTATGCAAGCCTTCTAGACCTTTTCCTCACAACTTCCCCTGAGCCATGTTCACGTTCCGTTCTATCTCCTCTTGGATCCTTCGACCACTCTATTGTAGCAGTTAAGATACAAATGAAATGTAATAAGTCTTCAGACGTACCTCTCCACCGTACTGTATATCGATATTCTATGGCTGACTGGGATAGCTTCCGTACATTCATATCTGACCTACCTCTGCATTCCATGTTTAAAAAGGATGTGTCCTCTATAGTATCAGACCTGACCGAATGGTTAATTGTGGGCGTAGACCGATTCATACCATTCAAAATATTCCAACAAAAATCTAACAGCCAGTCATGGTTCTCCCCTGAATGTGCTGCCATCGCGCACAGAAATCACTTTTTCCATATCTACCAACGTAATAGATGTACCGAGACTAAAGCTGCTTTCCAAACTGCCAGCAACCACTGTAAAAGAGTAATAAAAAATGCAAGAGAACTATATGCTCAGTCCGTTAAATCCAAAGTAGCTGAGCAGCGGCTTGGTTCCCACCAGTTATGGCAAATAGCAAACAGGACCTTGAACAGAAGCGTGCGTTCTATCCCAACTATCATCAATGGACCTGAGGTCATTTCGTCAGCATCAGACAAGGCCAAACTATTTGCCAAGACCTTTGCAGCTAATTCTACCCTATGCGACAAAGGCCATCAAATCCCCGTATTTCTTCCTATAACAGACAACACGCTAGGCAACATACAAATATCTGTGCGTGAGGTCGCCAAGCTAATCAAGAACCTTGATTCCAGTAAAGCAACTGGCCCTGACGGCATTCCAGTTATAGTGCTGAAAACGCTTCAACTAGAACTTGCCCCATACTTACAAAACTGCTTAAGCGTTGCCTTAAGGAGAAGTGTTTTCCAACACCCTGGAAAACCTCATCAGTATGCCCTGTATTTAAGAATTCAAGTGAAAAGTCATCTCCCTCTCAGTACAGACCAATAAGTCTTCTGTGTGTCATGAGTAAGTTGTTGGAATCCATATTAAATAAAGAAGTAGTCAACCACCTCCACAGAAACAACCTTCTTAGTGACATGCAATATGGTTTCCACACTGGAAGATCTACAGCAGATGTGCTAACGGTTATATCTCATAGGAGTAGTGAATCTCTTGACAAAGTCTTCCTTTCCAGGGCAATTGCTCTTGACATATCGAAGGCCTTCAATAAGGTATGGCATAAGGCCTACTTCGCAAGATTTCCAGCTACGGTAACACTGGAAATGCTCTCTCAATCATTAAATAAAGTGACAAACAAATTTGTAAAAGATCTTTTAATAAGGACAGTAATATGAATATTTATTATCTTTTTAATTTGCTATTGTGTTTTTGGATAAAATATTTTTCTAATTTTTGTACGTTTTTTATCAAAACATTATGTGTCCGGCCTTGCCCGAGTATTTGGAGGTGTAAAAAAACAAGTGGTAGTAGGCAGGCAGGATCGAACCCGTAACGCAAAGATGAAAAAAAAAAAAAAGAAAGTGAAAGAGAACCTGACGTCTTACTCCTACTCTATGACGCGAGCGGAATTGTAAAGCATTCAAATTTTACGTAGTCAATCAAAATGATGACTTACAGGAATTACTTTGCTTTTAAACCTCCCACAAAGGTCGTTTAAATGAGAGGTTGGTTGGTTGGTTGGTTTTGTTTTACGGCATATCAACCCTTTTCAGGTTATTTAATGCCGAATCCCAAGATTTTGAAGAATGTTTTTTTTAATAGAATATATTTGTTGTTTTCAAGTCGGTTTCTATTCAACCCATAGTTGGGACCCTAACAGGTACTACCGCTCCGGGTCAGAGTGGACCTGGAGGCAATGGCAATTAAAGGGTGGCTCCACACTCCACAAAGCCCTCAAGCTGGGGCCTCACCACTGGATATAGTTTAAAGTCATATCCAGGACCTTAAATGAGAGGGAAATATATATATATATATATATATATATATATATATATATATATATATATATATATATATATATATATATATATATAAAACTATCCATTCACGTGAAATCACCTGTTTCTCCACCCTATTCCCTCTGTTCCACTTTTTGTTATCAAGTAAGATCTTTGACTTGCAGTTTCATCAAATACTTTTGCAAGCAAAATCCGATCCCATATTTTGCTAATTCCTACCCTCTGATGAGAAGGAAAGTATTTATTCAAAATTCCGCGGATTAAGGACTATCCCCTTATTTAGTGTTTCCTTTTCAAATTAAATATGCTTTTAACTCTTTTTCAAGGTGTTTTTAAACATGTTTTATTAACTATTTGCTCTTATATATATTAATGAAAATAAAGGGATGTAGTGTTTACCTGATATACGCAATAGTAAACTTCAAACTAATATAAATAACAGTATTTATATATAGAAAATTTAATCCCAACCGAATTAAAAAAGCTCAGTACGCAATAGAGAGTAGAGCTTATTATAAGAAAAAGAAAATTAAAACTGTAAAGAGCCCAAAAAGAAGTCCGTCCCCATCAAATGGGACCTAATAGTAAAAAGAGGGAACACCAATAATGAGAACCTTCATCATCGGCTTGATTAGAAAAAAGTGATGTCAAATTAAATTTTAAAGTAATTAAGTTCAGGCTAAGCGGGGGAAAATCAGTCAGTGAAAGCTCGTATTACTGTGACCGGAAATTGTCTAGATAGAACGAAACAGATATTTCTATAAAGTGTTAAATTCGATGTCATTATTAAAAAGTTGGAGGAGTGAGGATTATGAAGTTTTAAGTTTTCTTTTCTTTGGGCTACTGCACTGCCGGGGAAAAACAATTTTCATTATTTCAGCTGTTTTGAAGGCTTTCCAATCGGATTATATGCATCGATACGCTTGACTCATTTTAGAATCCATTCTCTCAAAAGAACTATTTTGTATTTAGAATCAACTTGAAAGGATTTCATGCAAGCTGAAATATTATACACGGTTTGTTTATATATATATATATATATATATATATATATATATATATATATATATATATATATATATATATATATATTTTACATAATCAACATTTTTTCACTTTTTTATTTGGCAATTTATAACTACAATAAATTGAGGTTTCACTTAATTCTAGCATTGCTACAAATATAATTTGCTGATTTCTTTATATCCCTTGATGAGAGGAATAACAAGAATAGCATTCTTTGAAACTCCGCGGAATAAGAACTCTGATAATTGTTTTTTTTAGAGTATTCAGCCGAACAATATATTTTGATTGTAAAGTTCAACTTACAGTTTTAATTTTCTTTCTCTTATATATATATATATATATATATATATATATATATATATATATATATATATATATATATATATCTATATCTATCTATATATATATATATATATATATATATATATATATATATATATATATATTGAAGCTTGAAAATGTTGGCATTTCTCCTTGGACTTAGTAGCAAGAACATTGAGCGTTGAAAGTGGTTTTGAGCAAGACAGGTGGATTTTCTTTGGCTTTAGTTTAAGCTTACAGCGCACAAGTGAGTGGTCTGTGTCACAGTCCGCAGAGTGCATTGTCCTGCAGTGGATGATATCCTGGAGGTGCTTCTTTTGAGTGATCACATGGTCCAGCTGGTGCCAGCGCTTAGAGCGTGGGTGTTGCCATGTCATCTTCGACCACGGTGAGCCCTTAAAGAAGGTTGATGGGATGCACAGCCTGTGTGTAGCACAGAGTTCCAGAAGACGCTGTCCATTTTCATTCATAGAGCCCACTCCGTGAGGACCCAGGACATCAGGCCAGGCATTGGTGTTACTGCCTACTCGAGCGTTGAGATCACCCAGGATGATTATGCGGTGACCGCGGTCGATTTTGGAGAGGGTCTCACTCAGCTGGAGATAGAAAGCATCTTTCTGGTCATCCGGCGAGGTGAGGGTTGGGGCGTAGGCAGACAATAGGGACACTGGACCAGAGGTGGTGTGTAGCTGTAGTGACATTAATCTGGGAGAGATGGCGACGGGAGTTTCGACAAAGCTGAGCAGCTTGTTGCAGATGGCAAAACCCACTCCATGTTTTGGTCTCTCCAAGTCAGGGTAGCCAGTCCAGTAAAATGTGAAGTTAGCTTCACGTATGGAGCCATTTCCAGTGAGCCATGTCTCGCCTAGTGCTGAGACATCCACCCCCAACCGGAGTAATTCCAGGTCGATAACAGCAGACTTCCGAGGATGAAAACTGTCAAGAGAGGAAGTCACCCCAAGGGAGCGGACATTCCAGCAGGCCAGGTGTAGTGGGGAGGCAGTAGCAGGATGTCGACCGGGGCGCGCCTGCCTAGAACGCGGGCCCTGCCGAGCAACGACAGCACCCCCGACTGCAGGGGGCTCCCGAATTGCCAGTCGCTGAGAATTTATTCTTGACATATCCATAGTAGTTGCCTGAAACGTCAAGCGCCGGGGCAGGGAAGTAGTGGATGAGTGCATGCCCAGAACAGAACATCCACCTCTGGACCCAACATTGCGGACCCCAGCGGAGCACAGGAGTGCGACAGCTGGAGCAGTGGTAGGTTGCCCCGCAGTACCCGCTAACTGGGTGTTGATCCCTGACCGTTGATCGTTCTTGATTCATCCGCTCAGTGATCCGCCATGGGAGACCGGTGGTTGAAAAATATATCAGCTGCGCTCATACCATGACTGCCAACTCCTGCTGCCGAGATGACATTTTGCTATTTGACCACATAGCTGGGGTCTGGATTGGTGTAAGCCAGGGCGTGTCCTCACGCCGGAGGGCCATGCACTCAACACCTCTGGGGCTCCAGACTGCTCCGAGATCCCACATACACTTAGCCTGGGGCCGCAAGGTACCCAGTTAAACCACCTTTGGCCAGTCTGCACCCCCTCAGGATGCTGCCTCTGCCTGGCTGCGGATTCGTGACACTGTTGGAGTTTGCGCACTCTCCAGTTTTGGTAGACGTACAGTAAAGCAGCCGGACTGGTTCAGACACCACGCGGACACACTCCATCAAGCACTAGCAGAAAAGCGAGCGGCAAGACTGGCTGTGATGCAGGACCCCTCTCCTCAAGCTACTAGCCTCTGGAAGCAGAGCCGCTCAAAAGTGCAGCGCCTAACTCGAGAGGCTAAACACAACTATTGGAGTGACATCTCCAAGCGTGCTGAAGACTGCTCTGCCACCGGCAACACCGGTGGCATGTACCAAGCTCTGAAAGAGGCTCTAGGTCCTCCTGTAAAGAAATCATCTCCTTTGCGATCTCTGACCGGAGAACTACTCACCAATCCTGATGATCAGCTTGACCGTTGGGTGGAGCACTACAGCTCACTGTATGCTCAACCTGTAGCAGCTAGTGAGGCTGCTATAATAGCTGCTGTTCCCCAACTACCAGTCCTCCATGAGCTAGATTACGACATCACCATCGATGAAGTACACAAGACCATCAAGCTACTGAGGAACAACAAAGCCCCCGGCGTGGATGGGCTACCTTCAGAAATCTTCAGATGCGGTGGTGACTCACTAACTGAGGAACTCCATCATCTCTTCTCAATCTGCTGGAATGAAGGTACTATTCCCGATGAACTTCGTAACGCCAACATAGTTACCCTGTATAAGAACAAAGGGTTTCGCTGCGACTGCAACAACTACCGTGGCATATCTCTACTTTCCCAGCCTGGAAAGATCTATGCCCGCTTAGTCCTGCCACGTCTCCAGATTATTGCCAACAGAATTCTTCCTGAGAGTCAATGTGGCTTTCGACCTGGCCGCTCTACCACTGACATGATCTTTTCTGTTCGTCAGATCCAGGAGAAATGCTTTGAGCAAGGCCGTCCTCTCTATGCAGTTTTCGTTGACTTGACGAAGGCCTTTGATTATGTTAGCAGATCAGGGCTATTTCTAGTCCTCCGTCTACTGGGCTGCCCTCCCAAACTCCTGAAAACCATACAAGAATTTCACGATCAGATGAAGGCTACAGTACAGTTTGAGGGCTCTCGTTCTAAAGAGTTCCCCATCTCTTGTGGTGTCAAGCAAGGCTGCGTGTTAGCTCCTACTCTGTTCGGAATATATTTCTCAGCTGTTCTGCGCCGAGCCTTCCCAAACCCAACTGGAGTGCTCCTTCACACTCGCAGTACTGGAGGCCTATTCAACCTGGCCAGGCTACGCTCAAAAACTATGGTTAACCGCGTACAGATCCGTGAACTCCTGTACGCTGATGATGCTGCCTTCATCGCCAACTCGGAGGTTGAGCTTCAGGCAATGTGCTCCTCCTTTGCTTCTGCCTGCGAGGAGTTTGGTCTCAAAATCAGCCTAGGCAAGACGGTGGTCTTTGCCCAGCCTGCTGGGCTTTCACCCATAATAACCGTAAACAATCATGTACTGTCAAACGTCACCAAGTTCACTTACTTGGGTTCTACAGTTGATAACACCAACAGTCTTGATTGTGAACTGGACTCCCGCATTGGAAAGGCATCAACAACTTTCGGCAGGCTTAGTGAGAGAGTCTGGAAGAACAAGTCCCTCTCGCTACACCTAAAGATCAAGGTTTACGAGGCCTGCATCCTCAGCACTCTCCTGTATGGCAGTGAGACTTGGTGCACCTACCGCCGACACGAACACCGTCTGAACGCCTTCCACTTCCGATGCCTGCGCACAATTCTTGGATTCACATGGAAGGATCATGTACCAAACACAGCTATCCTCTCCACGACCAAGAGTACTGACATGTACACAGTGCTGCGCATCCGTCGCTTACGTTGGGCTGGCCACACCTGCCGCATGGACGACAGCCGGCTACCAAAAGCACTTCTCTTTGGAGAGATAGCTGATGCCCCTCGCTGTGCTGGCAGGCCACGCCTCCGCTACAAGGATGTCCTGAAACGTGACCTTCAGGTCTTCGGCATCCCTCACAACACTTGGGAAACCTCTGCCGGCAACCGAGCAAAGTGGCAAGCTGCTATAAGATCTGGTGCCAAAAGATCCTGCCAGCAATACACAGACTTCCTGAACTGTAGAAGACTGAAGCGCCTTGCCAATCGTCGTCCTCGACGTTAAGGGCCTATGTATGTGTGTCTATGTATATATATATATATAATTTTTTAAAAGCCAAAAACAATGCGGAGAAAGACCGGAATAATGAAAGTAAAGGATTGAAAAACAAACAAATTTACTTTCATGATTCCGGTCTTTCTCCGCATTGTTTTTGGCTTAAAAAAAATCTATATATTTCTTCTTTACCAACAATGCTTCAAGCAAACTACTACCTACTCTTATATATATATATATATATATATATATATCATGTATTTATCATATATAAATATATCATAAGTATATGATATATATATGACATATATATAATATATATCATATATATATCTCATATATATACATCATATATATATATGATATATATATATATCTCATATATATATCATATATATCATATATATATCTCATATATATCATATATATATCATATATGTATTTATATATAATATATACATCACATATGTATATATACCATATATATACCATATATATATCATATATATATCACATATATATCATATATGTATATATATATCCATATACACACACATATATATATATATATATATGTATATATCAATTTCATACTGATCATTTAAAAACCAATGTGTAATCAGAGTTGCTGCTTATAACAATATAGAGCCTATCGTGCTTCAATATAAACGAAATTATTGGTTCTTGTTTTCTTGCAGTAAACCAAACCCCCTTTAATCTTTATGAGGTCGGGTCGAATATATAATGATTACCAGATCTTGATTGACGGGTGTGATCTATTTTTGGTAGATGTAAGGAGGAAGAAGACGGTCCAAGTGACCAGTCAGCGTTATCGCTTCCGGCTTGCGCAAAATCGCATAGGTCGCCATTTTCAAAGTTGCATCCACTAGGTTTATCTGGAAGAAAAACAAAAAATAGCAGAAGAATAAACATGTTTCATTTAACTCTTTATAGAAGTTAGACAAGTATGTACGCACACAGACAAACACGCAGACCTTGGTAAGCAATTATTCTAAAAGGAAATAAGACCAGTCTACAGCGGTCCCAACTGCAAATTCGATCCTGAATTTGAAACAAGTCACTCTAAATGCCACAAACGTTTAATACCTTTAAAATTAATCTTCCTTTTCTTTCATTTTCTTTTGTTTCTCCAACATTTTTAATTAGATGTAATATGTTATTCAATCACTAAGTCATCTATTTCTCACTATGTTCTGTATATTACTCTCACCCTTTGTGACTGTATATTGTTTGAACATGCCGCTATCATTTTTATACCATTTCTATCTGGAACAATTGCTTCGTGGATGAAATATACTGTATTGTGAGACGTGGCGTGGTCAGCCCAATGGAATCTCTTTAAAAGCGCCACAAACGTTTAATACTTCTAAAACTGAGCTTCCTTTTCTTTCATTTTGTTTGTTTCTCCAACATTTTAATTGTTTCAATTAGATGTAATATGCTCTTTATGCACCAAGTCATCTATTTCTCACTATGCGTCCGTATATTACTCCCACCCTCTGTGACGACTGTATATTGTTTTAACATGCCGCCATCAGTTTGATACCGTTTATATCACTCTTGTTTCCTGAAACTCTTTATCTTCATCTGTACCGAAACGGCACTCACGATAAGCAGGTTGGACCGAATTCTTCGGAGAAGGAAGATTCATGGGAACATAAAATTTACAAGCGGTCCGTAGTCGCATGTACATCCCTCGTCAGGGAAGATGACGTTAGGTTTTCGCAACCCTTGCAGAGAGCTGTCGACGTCCTCCTACATAGAGTGCCTGGTATTTCCAAATGATCACCCATTTGGTACTGACCAGGATCAACGTTGCTTAACTTCGGTAATCCAACGAGAACCGGTGTGCCAACATTATTATGCCGGATCTTCATCTGTGCTTGTTTATTAATAGTTTAAGCTAATAAAAAATTACAATTGCCCACTATACACAATAGGGTAAAACATAGCAAGTACTTATATTACTTAACTCATAGCTGGAGAGAATGAAAGAAAAAGATAGATAGATAGAGATAGATAGAGAGGGAGGGAGGGAGGGAGAGAGAGAAAGAGAGAGAGACATTCATTTTGGATTTTGGATTTTGAATTTTTAAGATTTAATTGGCTATGCAAACTCACATTTTCCCGCTTCCAATAATCTAACCCGAATTAATAGATGAATCACCGGGTCATATCGGTCTAGTAAACTGTATAGATTCACTATGGACTATTCTGATCGAATCAAGAGATCCCGTAAACCAAACAAATTTATTACTCTCCCCATGCTGAAAGGAATGCATTTCTTTAAATTTCGTATAAAATGTAAATAAATTAAAGTTTGTATTTCTCTACCAATTACAGAAGCGTTTCGTGTGTTTTCTTTCATCAAATGCAAAATAAATAAATGAATAAATAAAAATAAAAATAAAGAAATTATAAGTCAAATTTAAACATTTTTATAGTATGTAGGCACATTAAAAATTTTATAGTATATAGGCACATTTAAAATTTTATAGTATATAGGCACATATAGAATTTTATAGTATATAGGCACATTTAGAATTTTATAGTATATAGGCACATTTAGAATTTTATAGTATATAGGCACATTTAGAATTTTATAGTATATAGGCACATTTAGAATTTTATAGTATATAGGTACTTTTAAACTTTTATAGTAAAACACATTTAGGGAAAATTGCATTATTTCTTAAATTGACTCGCTTAATCTAAATTATTCCGCATTTATTATTAACAATTTGAATGTGTGCCACGTATCCATACGACAACTTTGATTCTGACTTTGACAGCATTCACACAGGATGGGTTAAACTGGCTCCTCCCATAGAACACAGCATCCCTATTGAATGCAGACAACGCACAGCGGTCAGCAGCGGCCAAGATAGTTATCGAGAAACAGCGAACATCGTAGACCTGTGAAGCGGAGGTAAGTCCGACGTCGGCTTTGATAGTGTGTAATCACATCTTTAGCTGATATCCTGTCCGTCTTTGCAAAACTTTCTGGAGCTATTGCTTCGTGGATGAACTATACTGTATTGCGGCGCGCAGCGTTGCCAAACCAATGAAAACTCTTTAAAAGCGCTTGGTCAAGGGGCGTAATCTTGCATCCTGTCCAGATTTGTGTATTGAAGACCATATGGCCACACAGATAGTAAAAAATAGTTGACCATAGTCGATAAAGATCACAAAAACTAGTTACCTTTGATCCTCACCTTATATTCAATAAGTACTAGTTAGTTTTAGTACTTGTTATAACTTAAGCAAAGTATGACGGTCTATTTGCGAACACTCGAACTATTATGCTAGATCTGCCAGCTAAAAGGCATAACAATTTTAAATTAGAACTCACCCTAAATGAATATCGTAAATAATAAATAATTTCCATCCACGGATTCATACTTTTTTTTAACAACGCTTTGTTAAGAAAACAATAGGAACAATAAATGATAAGAGTTCAATCCTATCAAATTCCACATTCTCAAGTCTAATGGTCTTGGAAAAATTACCTGTTTTAATGTACTATTTTCTCTCTGTAAACAGTGCCGTGTTGAGTAATAGATCAAAAGAATGACTTGGCGTATTAATACATTTCTTGGACTACTACTTCTTCAAAGATGACTGTGTAAGTGTAAAACCCACTTTCAAACAGTTGCCATCTAACCACACAAAGGTTTCGGACGTGCTAAGGTTGGTCCCGTTCAATCATTAGCCTACAATGAAGTACCTCAGGATGCGTAGTGCATCACCTTTTTAAAAAGATTATTGATTCTGGTACTGTCGAAATAGAAAGTATTTTCTGTTAAACAGTAATGTTGTCTACCTTTTTCTCGTGGTAACTGGAGGAACATTGCAAATAACTGTTATAATTATGGAGTTAGAGGGATCGTCAATCTTAACTAAAATTCTATTTACAATGGTTATGGATAAACAGCCATCTAAATCTATTTCATTATAAAACCCACGCACATGTTATATTTTTGTTTTGTTTGTCGAATCCTTTAAGATGAGACTTTATAATATGTGCATTTATTCTTTTTATTGACTGTTATTATTACTATCTTCATCTTTCACAGTTGTTTTACCACGTTTTGGCCAACTTGTCCTCTGGTCTTCTTCATGTGATTAACCGCGACGGGATATGGATGCTGAGTCTGGTAACTGTATCCCCAGTAATTACTGCCTTCTATAGTTGTGGTATCACCATGTTTTGGTGAAACTTATCCTCTGGGATGTTTGGGTAGGATTGAAACCGCTATCCACAGACAATGCTAACCTGGAACCGTAGGGACTCAACGCCTCTATCTATTTCGACACTAAAACTAGAAAACTAGAGGATAAGTTGGCCGAAACGTGTTAAACCAACAACTATGAAGATGAGGATAACAGCCGCAAAAAGAATGAATACGCACAAACTTATAGCCTAGAAACATCTCAAGGGAAAACGCATATAACAACAGATAGACAGCCGTCTTACATATATGTATAAAGTCATAAACTAATTTGTAGCACTGTATTGAATTATTAATTCTGCTGCCACAGGTCAGAAGTAAAAACTGGTTTTAATTCTGTTGCTTTATGTATTTATTTGCTTCCCCACCATAGCAAATTAGGCACAAGGCCGTTTTTAATGTGGGGTAAAAACCAGCTCCCCTAAAAGTAGGCAAAAAGGGGGCACTCTGGTTACCAAAAATAATAATTGTCGCAGTATAGAGGGTTTCCCCTCAATTGACTGGTACAAATTATCTTAAGTGCAGCATCTGCAGAACAGATGGTATTAATTTGCTCCCCCACCGAGCAAATTAGGCACAAGGCCGATTTTTAATGTGAGGAGTGAAGGGAAGGGGAAGGGAAAAAGGGAATAGCTCCCGAGAGGTGGGAAATGGGAGCTGGTTAAAGGTCAGGCATGTGGGGTTGCCCCCACATCTGGTCCTTGCTTGCAGCATCTGCAGAATATATACTACACTTTGATCCTGGCCCGAAGGCCGAGAACAGCAGAAAAAGACAAGCCTCTTATGTTTGATTTATAAGGAACTATGGTCTTCACAAGAAAACATAAGCAATATTAAGTTATCTCCCTTTATATTAAAATAAAAAAGAGTTCTATTATTGGCGTTACGTGTTTAAAGTGGTCTCTCTTGCTTGTTTTTCTTGATTATTGACTGGGAAAACAAAGATGGATGTTTTGGATAAACTGACGTGCGTGCGTGATTGAAGTTATGTGAAGAATAAACTAACAAGAACTTTAAACAACAGGTGTGAATACTTACATGGACAGTGTCCCTTTTGTAGTTTGATGTCGTCGATAGCTATATCACCTTTGTAGCCCTGACCACGCGTGGCCTCGATAATGAGTTTGGAGTTGAGTTTTGCCAATACGTTTAAAGATCGTTTGTACCATTTCCTGTTCAGCGTGCCTGAACGTGTCCATATCAGTTTCCTATTTGAATTTTTATCAAGTAAATAAACATTTAATGTTTCGACGTCCTCCCCGTACATGTGAAACCAAAAGCTGAAACATGTCGGGGATGCGTATTCGAAAGCGGGGCTCACCAACCTGGCCGTATCGTTTGGTACTCGCGGATTGGAAGTTTCGATATATAAGTAGTGTCCTGCAGCTGCAAAGTAAAAAAAAAAAAAAAAAATAGCAAAAGCCAAAAATTTACCTTTTTTTTTTTTTCGAATAATTGTTTCAAATGTAACGAGATTATACACTCCTGATCAAAATATCAATGTCTCATGTATGATATGAAAAGAAACTAGAATCTTAGAGAGATATCAATCATACCAGGTGCCACAGGGTTTATGAAGAAGAACCTGAAATCCTACCGAACTAATATTCCTGGTGAACCAAGTGCAAAAGACATCCAGAAAATTACACTTTGGGGAACAACGAGAATACTAAAAAGAGCTCTCGGTTGGTTTCAATAAAAAGCAGGCAATGTTCGCAACTGGTTTGGCTAATCCATACACAGCGTTACAATCTTCAAAGGAAGAAAAAAAAATAAAACCACTTGAAAATCTTAAAAAAAAACCTTTTTAAGAAAAGATTTTACACCCCACCCCGCAACTTAAGATTACCATTTAGTAATCTAAAATGTTATGGGAAAAAAAAATTACATTCTGAACATTTTATTCAGAAATTTACATTTTTATAAAACTAGCCTGGGTGCCCAGAGTTGCCCGGGTGTTTGGAGATCTGTGTTGAGCAAAAAAAAAAAAAAAAAAAAGGGGTAGTAGGCAGGCTCGAACTAGTAGATTATGTATGCGTGTGTGGAAATATTTAACCAATAAACATTTAATATACTGGTCACATAACACTGAAATTCACAGGAAATGGCAATTATACACTAAGGACGGTTTATAACAAGTGAACTTTTTGTTTGGATGTATAAATAACGTCTACAGACATATTTCAGCAAGCTGAAAATCAAAATGTCCATTTCAACATGTCGGCAATTTTCTATTACTTTTGAGCATGCGCAAATTCATTCCTAACTTGAAGTGGTTTAATTTTAAATCTTTCTTATCTATCTGTCAATAGCTCAAACGGTAGGGAACGTGGCTAAATGTTTTGGTTTCGATTCTAGATGATACCACCTAAGTCATTTGAAAAAAAAACAACTTTTGAAATTAGTACTATATATAGTATATATAGTACTATAATATATATATATATATATATATATATATATACATGTATATATGTATTTATATGCATATATATATACTATAATATGTATATACATATACTATAATATATATATATACTATAATTTATATAGTAATATATATATTTATACTATAATTTATATAGTAGTATAATATATATATATACTATAATATATATAGTAATATAATATATATATACTATAATATATATATAGTAATATAATATATATATATATGTATACCATAATATATATATATATATATATATATATATATATATATATATATACATAATGGGTAGTGATATATACTGATAAATAGTAAGGTACGCATCCAAAACTACAATAGGTACAAGGCCCCAAAATTTCGTATTAGAATTGTCTGCAAGGACGTGCGACCTTACATATACAAATGCTAAGTTAATGTTAGTTTTTAATAATAGTCTGTAAGTTCAATCTTCAGCGCTAAGAATAAAATTACGAATATAGAGTTTTACCATGGCTGAAGAAACGAAAGCAAGCTACATTTTTTTTTATATTAAAAGGTTTCGTTCGAAGTTTCATAGCGATCACTGAGTTCAAAAAGATTCCCAAGTTCGACAAGAAGGTCGGAGGTTACTTCGATCAAAACATTGTGAGAATGACACTCAAGATTAGAACTGTTGTTCGAATAATCTAAATAATACAAAGGAATCTTTTTTTATATTAAAAAAAAGAACATGAAAAAATCATGTTTTTGCCTTTCTCACATACACGTAACTATGATAAGTAGTTTTTATTGATTATTGTATTGAAATCAAGGATATTGAGTTGGGAAGAGTAATTGCCCATTGAATGCTAATATACAGGGTGGCCGAAAAGTCCCAGGACACTGGCCGAAAAGTCCAGACAACTCATTATAGGGTTTAATTAAAGGTCAAGTTTCTGGTATTAGATACGAAACCATTGATCAGCTAAAGCATGCGATTATTGCAGCTTTTGCTAGCGTATGAAGGAATTCTCTAAAAAAAATGGCACAAAGAACCTGAAGGCGAATGGAATTGTGCAAGAACAACGAGGGCCAACATACTGATCCCCTAGACCACTAAATTACTCTAGTTGTTTTCTGCTTTGTTTCTAATAAAGTTCTCTTTTTTTTGTTGAATATATGTTTTCTGTGTGTTTCATTAAAAAATACTGTGTTTTATTAAAAATACATGTATAGTGTCCTGGGACTTTTCGGCCACCCTGTAGATTAAAATAGAAGGACAGAATAATTTTACTGCCAATAATCAAAAAAACAAAAAAACAAACTTATAACACTTAGTTAATATAAGTTAATATAAGAAATTATAATTTAAAAACATATCTTAATAACAAATCATATTATAATTAGTGACGATGCTAACAAAATTAAGGAAGGTAATATAAATTCAACTATCGAAGGTTTACTTCGAAGAATGTAAAAAAAAAAAATGAAAAAACATAGTTTCGAATTTACTTAAATCACTTAATAAGAATACAATAAATGGAAAATAAATTATAAGTACATGAATTAATATAACTTAAAATAGGACTCGAAGAATGGTAAAACCAATAAAACAAACAAATGAATAAAAAACCACACACACACACACACACACGCACGCGCATACACACACACAAACATATATATATAACAGTAATAACAATACACAAAAATACGAAAATAATTGATATTAGTTAGAGTATCGAGCATAAACGGTAGATCCAGTCGATTGCATTAAACAATGTAGGTTGTTTGAAATAGTATTTTTTTCCTAGTTTTTTAAAGTAAACATCTGATGAGTACACGGCTAACTATGCAGGAATAATATAAGTCAGCAGATATGTTAGTCGCATTACGAAACAATATTTTAATGGATACATTTTTAAAACGAATAAACAATCAACTAAGAAAACTTGATATTTGGAACTTGTGGGAATTTTTATATTATATATATATATATATATATATATATATATATATATATATATATATATATATAAGATATATATATATATATATTTAAAAAATTAATAATTGTAAATTATCAATCAGTTTCAAAAGGAAAAAAAACAAACAAAATCAACTTGAGTGTACGATCGTTTCGGAAACGATTTTGATTTTAATTAACATTGATAATAAATATTGACAGTAATTGACTGAGGTTTTGTCTTGGAACATAATCTCCTCATCAGCAAAAATGAGGAACGGGGAAATTTATGACACCAAAATAAAACTATCATTTTTGTCGTAAGTCAATTATTGTCAGTTTAATAAAATGAATATGGTTTCCGAAACGATCGTACACTCAAGTTGATTTTGTTTGTTTTATCATTTGAAACTGATTTATAATTGACAATTATTAATCTTTTACTCAATATTAATATTGCTCTAGGATACATATACCTATAAAGCTTATTATATATCTACAGTACAATGGGCACTGTTTTATTTTAAAAGTATTAATACATTTATTAATACATTAAAATAGACGACGCTGCTGTTTAGACTCCAGGTCTAATTCCCTCTATAATATATATATATATATATATATATATATATATATATATATATATATATATATATACATATATATACACACATATATATACACATATATATACACACACACATATATACACACACATATATATACACACACATATATACACGCACACACACACATACATATATATATATACACACACACCCATATATATATATATATATATATATATATATATATATTGTACGCAAAAGGGTTAAGTGAAGAAATCAACATGACTTACATGATACGGATTCGGGTCCATAGTTGAAAAGTCTTACATTATCGAAATTATAGGAGTATATATATATATATATATATATATATATATATATATATATATATATATATATATATATATATATATTAAAATTTCTTCCAGTAAAGTATAGAATTTTTATGACAAAAATGTATTATTTGAACAAGGAATACATTTAAAATTTCTTCCTTAATTCATTGCGTTTCAATGTAAGTCTCATCACTTCAGCCTTACATTAAAAATAAATGGATGAAATAAAGAACTTGAAATGTCGTGTATTTCTTATTCAAATGATACATTTTTGTTTTAAAAAAATTATATTTTACTGCAAAAAATTTAAATATACAACCCACAATTTTACTTTGCTCTATATTTGGCTAGGAATGTCTTATATAAAATATTTCCACCCAACAATGTTTTGTTATACTGTGAACCACAAGATTAATTTATTTGTTATTTAGTTTCTTTCATATATATATATATATATATATATATATATATATATATATATATATATATATATATATATATATATAATGATTCTTTAGGGAGGTATAGAATTTAAATATCGAACTCATATATCTATCCATCTATCTCTTCCTCTGTCTGTCTGTCTGTCTGTCAGTCTCTCTCTCTCTCTCTCTCTCTCTCTCTCTATATATATATATATATATATATATATATATATATATATATATACTGATTCTTTAGGAAGGTATAGAATTTAAATATCGCAATCATATATCTATCTATCTATCTATCTTTTCCTCTCTCTCTCTCTTTATATATATATATATATATATATATATATATATAAGGTAGTGCGACTGTAAATTAAAAACAAACACAAAAACCTTAATAGCCATTACTATTGTGGCGAGCGTGTACGTCTAGCATCAGTACCTACTGTTGATTACTCACCGGTTCCTAGCGTATGATCTTTTAATGGACCAGTGTTGTATGTCTTTGTGAAACCCGTACCAAACATCCAATCAAAGTTGTCGTCGGTCGCTTGTGTCCACTTACACAGCCCGTCTTCAAACGTGCAATCAAAAGGCGAAGGTGCTTAAACAGAAAAACAAAGATTAAATATATAACAAAAAGTCTATTTAATATTATTTTGCCGGTTATTGTCTTCCTTAATCTTATTTATATTTCGAATACACAAGCCGGCTTTCATCAGGTGAAATGTTAATTTACGAATGATGATCATTTCGTATTTAAATAAAATTATGATTAGTTATTTGTGTGCTCTCACATTACTGTTGCGCTCCTGTACGGCATAATCACGTTGACGCACCAGTTCCGGCTGGATCACCGAAATAAAGCAACGTTGAACCTGGTCATTACTAAATGGGTGACCATGTGGGACTTCCAGGTGCTGTATTTGCTCTTTGTTTATCTGGGCATTGTTTTCAGTCGTCCTGGACTTCTGCTTGCCACTGGTCTCAAACAGTGCCGATTCAGGAGAGGTGTGGTTGGGGATTGTGCAACCCTTGCCTTACAATGCGAAGCTGCTCCTACAGTGGGGTATCTTTTGTCTTTTCAGACTTAACGGAGGCATTATCGATGATGTTATTTATATATGTAAATCTGACCAAAGCTAATAAAAATATCGAGCAGGACTAAATATTAAAATTGAAAAAATCGTTCAAAAGTAAAAATTGATTTTCTAACCACATGTGTCACGAATCACTAACCGAACAGATTTATGCATGCACTTTTTGTTAACGGGTGTGATGGAGCACAAATGTATGTAAAAATCAATTTTTACTTCCTATTTAAATGAACAAATGCGAAATTTGACCGATTATTTTTGCATAAATGGTAAAAGCGAAAATTCCTATTTCAAATTAGTTCAACTTTATAGATCAGACGCATCTTCTTTTTTATATACAAGGGTAGTTCCAAACCGATGGCCTTCTTTTTATTTTTAAACTAAAAAAGTTGAAAAGCTACAAAGTTGGAAGTGATATCATTAAAACGAGCGATCTTTTGTGTTTCAGTAATTATTTTCTTTAGATAGTCACCACAATTCTCAATGCACTTTTACCAGGAACTCAAAAACGCCTATATACTTCTGATGCACGCCTATGATAGGGGTTATTTTCTTCGAGTCTCACACACCCAATACCCGCAGCATAAGGATGAAAGTTTCAGGTCATGAATGCGTAAGTGCAGTCATCATAATCATGCTAGGTTTATTTATGGTGTCTTTTACACATAAAAAAACCCACCCAATACTTTTGATGATGAGGAGACTTTATTTCAAAAACAACTATATGTCAAAACTATTGTCCGTTGCTTAATGTCTATCACAATAAAAATATCGTTTCCGAAACGATCGTACAAATTGTTGTTGTTCCTTCTTATGAAGCAGATTTTTACTTTTTAATTCTAATTTGAATTTTAAATTAACAATCACATTACTAAATATTAAAGTAGCTCTAGGATATTTGCCTATCGAACTTATTATATATTTGAATTACAACGAAATCTGTTCTTTTCTTGTATTGTAATTAAATTAGTAATTTTGCTATCACATTAAAATACACTCTACTCTTTAGACTACTGTTCTAACCAAAATTTTGTAGGATATGTGAATATTACTTACGCAATGTTGGACCAGGTGCAGTAGTTGTAATAGTGGTAGCTGGTGTTGTTGATGGAAGTAGGACTTGGGCATCCGGTGGAGTCACTGTAAATCATTCCAAATAAAATAGAAATAAATCACGAATGGACAAGAATCATTAATGTCACAAAACTAAAACCGAAAAACAAAAACAGCTAAGTCGGTGGACAAAAAAAAGAAAAGAAAAAAAAGATGACTGATGTGGAATATTGTGCAAGATTCAGTCGATTTGAATTTCGCATGCCGTGGTGGAAGTTAAGTAACACACCGGGAGAAACTCTGAATGAGGTTTCATGCACCTCTATCTTCTTTATATCAACACTAAGACAAGGTGCGAATAGCGAAATATCGTATCAGGTCTGAACAATTTTTAAAGGGACGCGATAAAAACAACTGAATGTGTGCAATATTAATTAAATGAAATTAATCAGTAAATTTGGGGCCGAAAAGTATTTCAAAAATTTCAAAAGAAATAAAGATGAAGTGAAATCCACAATTCTTAAATATTACTTTTTATACTACTGACCCACAACTTACCAAAGCCAAAAGCCACTCGAGGATAAGGATACATGAGATTTTCTAGTTAGGTCATAAAACATATCATAGGCTAATGATAGTAATTACATGAAACTATCTTTAATTCACAAAACGACTCAACAAATACTTAAAATAACAATGTCTTTGAAATGAGGCATTCCCGTGTAATATAATCTACAGGTAAAACGTTGTTGAAAATAAACTCTTTTCGTGGAAGTTTTGGATGATTTTAGATGCACAGAGGATAAAAAAGGCGAATTTTTCGCAATAATGAAAACAAAGCAAGTTTTGGCTTATGGCGAAGGATCAGAACGTGAAGCTCAGTCGAGCACTTGCTACGTAAATACACATAGATTAGGAAAAGACTTTTGTAGATTTCTCGTGTCTGGGTGATCGCTGAAGAATAAAGATTCAAACTATTTGTTATATTTTAAATCACAATTTGAAAGGTTATGTTTCTCGGGTTAAGAATGCCAGTAGCACAAATTCAGTTTTTCGGATCATATTAATTACTGATAACAACTTGTTTATGAAAATTACTTATGCTTTCAAAGTAAAAAAAAAAAAAAAAAAAAACTTATGGCAGTATTTCTGTCGCACTCGATTAGAAAGTTAAACATTGTAATGGTAATATCGGAAGCGATTAATTTCAGCCATGAACTGAAAGGTACAAAATGTCAAGCTGACAAATAATGAAAACTATGTTTCAAACTGCAAAGAATATCGAGGTCTACTCGATGATAAGGTGTTGGTTAGACCTTATCAATCTCATGCAAGATAACAAATCCTTGGACACTGTTATGCAAGACTTGTTTATGTAATATTCTTCTTCTACAAGTGTTTGGTCCGGTCTTGCAGACATCGACGATCATGGCCCATCCTTCCTTGTTCTCGGTCTTTCTCATAAGCTCATTGAAAGTGCCATCTTTATCCCTTGCAAATTTGTTTAATCTCTCTGTGAATTTTGTGCGTTGTCTTTCTTGGCATATTCCGCATATTCCTTTGTATATTTCCGCGTATTTTGCCACTTCATAACACTTTCTCTAGTCCGTCAACCCTGATTATATGGCCCCCCAAAATGAGCTGTCTTTTTCTGATAGTATTGAGGAGTGATCACGTGTATCCAGTCATGTCCATTACTTTTGCATTTGTTTCATCTTTTTGTCCATGAGCCTTTTATGATTTTTCGGATGAACTACATTTAATGCCTCTAATCGATGTTCCGTGTCTTTGTTTAGGGTCCAGCATTTGCATCCTTATAGAAAATGGACCATACGTAGGCTCTCATAATTTATATCTTTGTCTCTAGGCTTATCTTACTGTTAGTAAAATGCATTTCATACTGTTAAAAGTTGTCTTAAATTGTCCAATTCCCTTCTTGATTTCTGTATTACACTTGTCATCCGGAGTGATAGTACAATCAAGGTATTTATAGCTATTTACTTGTCTGATTCTGTCTCCCTTACAGACTATATTGCATTCTGGTATGACAGCTTCTTTTCGAGATCACGATGCATTCCATCATCTTTGCATTGAGCTGTAATTCTTTCTTTTCGTTTTCGTCTGTTACTGTTGTCAAACTATTTTGCAGTTTCTTTTCAAAGTCGGCGATAAGGATTGTGTCGTTTGCATATCTTAGGTTGTTGATGCTGTGGCCACCTACACTAATTCCTTCATGATTCTTATGGTTTGGTTGTTTTGTAAAGAAAATAGTTGTTTGGTTGTTTTGTAAAGAAAATAGTTGTTTTTTTTTGTGGGAGGTTTGCAGAACATGATTGAGTCTTGAAAAGAGAAAGTAAAAAAAATCAATTACATCGTGGTTTAATGCATTTTAGATCAGAAAGTCAGTATCTTCAGACAGCCTAATAAGGTAACACAATACGTGTGTGGGTGAACTAATATTGAATCTACATATTTAAAGAAAAATAAAATGGCATGCGAGAATAGTTTCATATGCGATAATTTAACCTGAGAGTTAGTTAAAATATATGGAGATTGTTTAAAAGGTTGATTACTTGTAGGTATCTCAAACTTAAATAAAAGCCCGGTAAAAGTAAAGTAATTATGTAAGTTGTTCTAATACGATGACACTTCGAAGGCGTGATACCAGTCACGTGACTATACTTGTTTTGCTTTTCCTGAAAACAATCATGGCGACGGCGTTTCAACAGTTTTCCCTTTAAACGTTTTTCTTTAAACGAGCATTTCTTCGTGCATACCAAAATTACACGTAAGAATCACTTACAAATAAATATCGTCAAATGTTATTTTACTTCATTGCACTCATCAAATGGGATTTATCGTCCACAATTTTTCTCTTTCATATATCCAAATATTGTTTTTATTAATTTTATGTAACTATATGACCATGCACTACAAAACGTAAAAAAATCATGTAACTGTTAATCTCACTAACAAAAAACAAGTGAATAAATGTTAATAGAAACTAGAGGTTTAATTTAATAAAAGGGCAGGTAACTGTGAATTTAACAAAACTAATGGTTAATGAGACTAAATATAAAAAGGTACAAAGTAAATATTAATAGAAACTAAATGTAAATTTATTAACAGACAGATAATTGTTAATTAAAAAAAGCCCATGCTTAATCAATTAAAGTTAACTAAAAGTTAAAAGAAAATAATTGCAAATAAATTTTAATTAAATGAATCTAAAGGTTAAGTAAACCGAAAGGAATCTTAGTTTTGATTGCTTAAATTTTAATTAACATTCAATCACTATTTATTAACGATTAGTTTAAATTATTTAGCATTTAGTTTCCTTTAATAATTAATTTTCAAAAATAAGTAAAAATAAGTATTGAAAACAGGACAAGAGATTCCGTCTAGTAATCTTTTATTCAATTAAGAATCTTACTATTCGTCTACTTGACAAGCGGAAATGCACGGCTTTTATAGCTTGGACCATCAAAACGGTGATAATCCATATTCATAACAGGTTAATTAATTAAGACAGAAAGTTAATTAATTAAAGGTAAGTAAAAGTTCATTAATTAAAAAACGGTTAAGCAATCAAAGGCAAGCAAACGTTAATAATATGAAACTGAAGTTTAATTAATTAAAGGTTTAAAGGTAAGTAAATATTAATTGAATACAAAAAGGTGTAGTTCAGACAGGTAAGTGTAAGAAAAAGTAATTAGTATAAATAAAATCAATGTTAGTTAACACTAACTAAAATCTAATAAAAGATTATGCTTGCCTAAGTAAAAACAAATGTTAATAAAATCTAAGTAGGGGTTAATTAAAGATAATTTGACTGTTTTTTATTACTTCTAATTAAGTTAATGATAGTTCAATAAAACTGAAGATTAATTAATTAAAACCAACTAAAAGCAAAAACAACCCCCCCCCAAAAAAAAACCCAAAAATTAAAGGAAAATCATTTATAACTCTAAATAATGCATGAAGCCATTTGATGTAAGAAAATAAAAAATAAAAACGAACCAACACAAAGGGTTAGATGAATGAATTCCACCCAGAAAACAGCAAATCTTCCCACTGTGTCAGAAACATTGCTCCTGGAATATGAGGACTAAAGAACAAAATAATTGAAACGAGAATTACGATGACACCGACAGTAACTCCAATATTCGTTTCCTACACTCCTTTTAAGATTAGTGAATTTTAATTATTTTAAAGGAAACGAAAATTAAAAGGTAAATTACCTGCGCATAAAATTGTCGAGTAATTGATATCATCAATGGCGATGTATCCGGCACTGCCTTTGCCTTTCACGGCCCGGAAGGTGATTTGGTACGGTTCAAAACTTTTCACATGAAACGATGCTCGGCTCCACAAATGCCCTTTTGATTTTGTTAAATGCCAAACAATGGTATTCTTTGAGGATTTGCTCTGGAATAAAACGACATAAAATATATATCAGAAAGAGAGAGAAAAAATAAAGATAAAAAATGAAGTATTTAAATACTAAATAGAAATATGAAAAAAAATAACCAACATATATTCAACTATAAACAAATGAATATTTAATTTTATTTATGTAGTGTGTTTTAATGTAATTAAAACAAAAAGGAGAAAGACTTTATCAAAGTTCCTATTTACAATGCCTCCCCACAGGACAGAGTTAGACACCAGAGTTATCAAAGTTTTATTAAACTAACTCGTACACATATTATTTTAATTGGAATTCATCACTGAGATGTGTATCATTCATATTAATTTATTTATTGCGGACTATTATTCTCATCTTTATTAGTTGTTGTTTCACGACGTTTCGGCCAACTATTCCTCTGGCCTTCGTCAGGTGGTAACCGCGACGGATAGGAACTTCAAATCCCCTAATTGCATTCTCAGCAATCACTGCCATCTGTAGTTGTTGTCGTCTCACCACGTTTTGGCCAAGTAAGCTTCTAGCCGGATTTGGGTAGGATTGAAACTGCTATCTTCAGACAATGCTCATCTGTAACCGTAGAGATTCAACGTCTCTATCAACTGCACCACGGGCCCCGGAGATTGCTGAGAATGCATTAAGGAGATTCGAAGTTCCTATCCGTCGCGGTTACCATCTGACAAAAGCTAGAGGAATAGTTGGCCGAAACGTCGTGAATCAACAACTAATAAAGATGAGAATAATAGTCCGCAAAAAATAAATATAACTCGTACATAATTAATTTAACTGAGGCAAGGGGGTAAAAGAATATATACAAGAATAAAAAGGATGTATTTAAGTAAAGAAGATCACGTGAGCAAGAATTATAACAGTTTTTTTAATGAAAATTATCACAATTTAGATAACAGTATTTTTTAATGAAAATTATCACAATTTAGATAACAGTTTTTTAATGAAAATTATCACAATTTAGATAACAGTTTTTAATGAAAATTATCACAATTTAGATAACAGTTTTTTAATGAAAATTATCACAATTCAGATAAAAGTTTTTTAATGAAAATAATCACAATTTAGATAAAAGTTTTTTAATGAAAATTATCACAATTTAGATAACAGTATTTTTTTAATGAAAATGATCACAATTTAGATACCAGTATTTTTTAATGAAAGTTATCACACTTTAGATAACATTTTATTTAATGAAAATTATCACAATTTAGATAAATGTGTGTTAGAGATTGAGAGAAATATTACGAGGAAAATAATCGCTTATGAAAGAATTTGTTGACAAATGCATACTTTGTGTTTATCAGAAGAGGAGACTTTAAGGTTGAAATCAAAAGAACGCCTGTTATAAGGATACTTGCTTTTGCAAAACAAAACTTATACAGGACGCGTCTTAAAAAAAATAATGAAAGGCTTTCGTAAATACAAAATACGCCAGTATGAATTTTGAATAACGTCGTTCAGGGTGGCAAACATATTCAAATGTGAAAAGAGCTATTAACTCTATAAAAAGAAACTGAGATACCAAAAAAATGATGAAGCTTGATTTTGATTACTTTTGTTTGGGTTATTATATGCTTAATCCAGTCATTTTGAGAAAGCTTTTTTAATTCAAATCCTTTACATATTCAAATATGCATTTTTTAATTCAAGTCCTTTACATATTCAAATAAACATTTATAATATTTGGTTGATTTTTTAAAGCATATCAACCGTTTTCAGATTATTTAATGCCGAATCCAGAAATTCTGTAAAAATATTTTTATGCTTCAAATTGTTTATCTGTTCAAATATTTATTCATAGTGTTTGGTTTGATAGTTTTATGAAGGAATACTGTTTTTGTTTTTCGATTTGCAAAGCATGCTTGCATTTCGATAAGTGAAAAGTAAAAAAGAAAATAGGAGAATCAATATTTTTGGCATTTTAGCTCAAGGAGTTAATATCTTCAGACAGCCTGATCCACTAACTTCAGAGATGATAAAAGAATGGGCAATCAGTTGAGAATTTTTGGTCGACAATAAAGTGCTACAAAATATTCACAGAGCAGAACAGCCGTAACAAAAAACTTCCATACTCAGTTAAATATTAATTAAATTTTCGCCATCATATATTCCTGAGGGTCTCTGAAGTAGATTTTGAATAATGACTCGATAATTCTAAATATGCTACTGATTCGTCCTAAAATACATATCTGTGATTATTAATCCAACCAAATTTCTGCGTCAAGCCATATGCACAGAAACAATTTTAGGCACTTTTATTTTCTATCTCAATGGGTAAAATTCAATCACTACATATTTTTGTAAAGTGCTACGTCAGATATGTTAAGAGACACGTAGATATTAGAGACACGTAGATATTAGAGACACATAGATATTAGAGACACATAGATATTAGAGACACGTAGATATTAGAGACACATAAATATTAGAGACACGTATATATGACATATTTTAAAATTTTTTTAATTACATTTTCACCCCAAACAAGGCACATTTCCACTCTGATGTAGGGTGCTACTATCAGGGATATAAGATACAGGGGTACTATGTAGGGAGTTGGGAAGCAAGATGCTGGTTCACGTTACACTTTAACTTCTGCATGTCAGTAAAGTTGGGGAAGCAGGGACCCGGAAGTGAAATTCCAAAGTCTAGCGGTTCTGGGGAAGAAACTACTGGAGTAAAAGGCTCTCTTACATCTATGGATCTCTACTGTGTAGGGGTCAGATTTAGCTGCTTGTCGGGTTTGTCGATGGTATTAACGTAGAGAGGGTACAGGTGCTTGCAGTTCGTCAGAGCATTCACCATTAACAGGCAATATATTTATACCTTTTATATTTACCCAAAAAGACAATTAAATGTGTAGAAAATATGATTTTATTTTATTTGTTAAATAGTTGTAAAATTCATAACAACGGATTAATGGCGTTGTATATGATTATTTAATGTAGTAAATGTCATTAATATTGTTATAATTAATTATTTAGCTTAATAACGATAGTAACGAATGGCTATGATACTGATAATCTTTAATTTAACAAATAAATGTCAGCGTTAGTATTATTTATACAAAGCGGGAATTCTAGTATAAATTTAAGAAGACTTTCACTTATTTGTGTTTTTAGACTACACTCCTCTTACATTTCACTATAAGTAATTTATTACTACGGATTAATATATATATATATATATATATATATATATATATATATATATACATATATATATAAATATACACATATATATACATATATATACATATGTATATACATATATATACATATATACATACATATATATATCCTGCCTTGAAAGAGTGCAAAATAGAGTTTGTGGCTTAGTGAGGGATGCCCTTTTCTCTACCCTGCAACCTCTCTCCCACAGAAGAGACGTTGCGAGCCTATCCTTGTTTTATCGTTATTTCCATGGCAGGTGCTCGTCTGAACTCCAATTTCTGGTGCCCCCTCGCCAATCTTTCACGAAAAACACCCGTCTAGCTGAATCCACTGTGAAAAATTTCCCCCACTCTGTATCTGTGCCTAAATCAAAACGCGGATTCCATGAACAAAGCTTCTTTCTTAGAAGTGCACGCCTGTGGAACTCTGTTCCGTCTGCCTGCTTCCCACCGGACTACAACTTGAATGTCTTCAAGTCCAATGTTAACAAATTCCTAAGGAACCGCCCTCTTAAGTAAACACTTCATCAAATCTCCACACTAATGTAATGTACTTGCAATAATCCTTATCCCTGAGTGGCTTCCGGGCCTTGATAACTGATGATCACTGTGTAATATATATATATATATATATATATATATATATATCCATATAAACATATATATATATATATATATATATATACATATATATATACATATACATATAAAATGAAACTTACAATTGAATTTACCAAAATGATCAAAGATGGTAAAATTAAAGTAAATTCTAAATATTAAAAATTAATATTTATAAAATTATCTCAGCCAGACATAAAAGCTCGTTAAAACCAAATAGGAAATAGAGCTTATAATATGAGCAAACAGTTAATAAAATATGTTAAAAAACACTTTGAAATGAGTTAAAAACATATTTAATCTGAAAAGGAAACACTAGATAAATGGATAGTCCTTAATCCACGGAGTTTCGAAGAAATACTTTCCTTCTCATCAGAGGGTAGGAATTAGCAAAATGCGGGATCGGATTTTGCATGCAGAAGTATTTGATAAAACAACAAGTAAGTCAAAGATCTTACTTGAAAACAAAATAAGTTAAGCAGAGGGAATATGGTAAAGAAAAAGGTGATTACACATGAATGGATAGTCTGGTGGAAGATAAAAAATCCAGTGACGGTAAAATCCAAATGTAAAACTTCAAGAAAGAATTTCCATTTGTATAAGTAAAATCCAAAGACATCCCGTAATTGGAAGAAGATGGTCCATAATAATCCAAGAATCCATGGAATAATTCAAAAACATGTGTACAAGGAAAAAATATTAATAAAAGAAAAATAAGATGTGCTTTTCACTCTACTTCCGAGACATAAGTAGTTACTAGTTTCAAAAGTTATGTCTCGGAAGTAGAGTGAAAAGCACATCTTATTTTTCTTTGATTAATATATTTTTTCCTTGTACACATGTTTTTGACATCTTTCCTCGTGTCTCCGCTCTTTTTTTTATAAAACCATTTGTTATTATTATGGTTGCATAACACTGAATCGATTGTTTATTTCTAACCCTTTGTCTAGCATTTCTGCGTCATCGGTGAGAACGTATACAACTTTATGTTCCACTCGCACTGTAGAGTCATATGGATTCGCCCCGGAGTTTTGTTTCTACAATTCTCATTCTTATTTATCTCGGAGTTGCCCGATCCCCATTTTTCAAGACTTTCAGCTCCCTCCTAGTTTCGTGATGCCCCATGTTTTGTCTTCGACTCAATTAAATAAAAAAAAAAACACATTATTAGATGCTCAATGTTGATTGAAATAAGAGATGGCAAAAATAATTTCTACGAAACAAATAAAGAACAAAAGACAGACTTAAAAAAGAACTTACTTGTTTAAAGACAGTTAGGTTACCGTAATTGATTCCGTAAATGATGAACCAAAATTCAAAGCAAAGCCCTTTCTCGCTGGTCGGATCGAAAGAGACGGATAATAAATCAGCTTTCTTTCCGGGGTTGACATAATTTCGGGACGTAAAAAACATGTAATGACCTGAAAACAAGATACACATTAGCAACAGTTACATCAGAGTAAATTTGAAATGACTGAATCAATTCCTAATGTGCGTTTTTAAAAGTTATTTGCTTTCTTTCCAGGAAGTTAGACGCAGTCAAGTGTGTCTTTGATAAAAATATTTCTGTGAATGAACTTAAATTTTCAGAAGGTTCGATAACTACTTCATGTAAGAAAAAATTCAGTCATAATACAAGCCCTAACTGCCATTGTATCGATCGATTTGATTGGTCGAATCTAACCAGACATATCATGTGCTTTTGGCGCCAATTTCTATTTCCTTTTCAGATTTTTCAGTTCGTGCCAGACCAGCGAAGAGGAAGAAGGACTTATTTTTTATTATGTTTTCCAGGAAGGAGAATTGGGTGCTAACATTAGTGCCTTCTTTACTTCAGATCTCAGCCGTGGATGAAGTATAGAACATTTGTAAAAGCCTACGAATTAGGCTTGCTCACAAGACAGAATGTTAACAACCGCATTATGGACTTTTCTTATTATTATGAAATTTCCACCTTCAGTATGCAGCCTTTTTGCGTTGCTACCAATTTGTTTTAGGGCCATGAGGTCCAATGAAATACGGCTAATTTCTTCCCTTCATGCAACAGGCTACGGCAACATTGCAGAATGCAAAAGGACTCGAACTACCGCTCCATTGAAGCAAACTACCAGCTCCAGTTGGACGCAAGATGGGCGCACTGTTTTGCAATAATATCCTGTGTACCAATAAAGTTTGTCTCGAATTTTACAGGTAGGGTTTGCTGTTTTGTGATTGTCTCATTTCTTGACTTTAACAGAGAGCATCGAACATGTTAGATAAAATTCCGATCTTGACATAAAATAATTCCTATCATGTTCGAATTGCAAAATACGTATATATAAAAAAATCATTCAATAATAGTTATTGCAAAATAAGCCCCAAAAATATTAAATTGCAAAATAGTTTTTGCAAAATAACCAATATTTACTTAATTTAAAATATAGCAAAATAATAATAAATGTTGCTAAATAGTAATTGCAAAATATTCTCTATTTGTAATTCATAATTGCAAATTAATGCAAAATACTGAAAAAATTCTTACAGGCGTTTTTTATCCTAAAATCATTTATTCATGACATCCTTTTAGTCTTTTTTTTCTATCGGTAGATTATTATTTAAATACCTCACCGCCAGGGTTAGGGTTAGTGTTAGTGTTAGATACAAGGTCGGGCTTTAACGGGGACAATTCAACTTTCCAAAACGTAACACTCTGAATTTGTACAAAACTTGAACTAGCAGATTTCTTCTCCACTGATCGAAAACAGAACAGATTAGGTATAGTATGAGAACAGGTGCTACACTTTGATGCTATCCAAAAAAGCCAAGGTAGGCCTTACAGTCTTCGATGTGAAAAAGAATTTTCATCGCGAAAATTTAACCGACGCATCTTTCTTCAGATGCGTCCAAGTATCTGAATGAAAGTATCTATCTGTTGTTTGTTACATCTCGTCAGTCTGTCAACATTTTCATTGGTCTGTCACACTTTAGGTGACAATAGATGCGCATGCGTATTTCTATGAGAAACATCACAAAATCCAAGTAGTTTGAGTGATGGGAATTGACTAGAAAAACTTATTATTTTTAAAATAATTATTGATTTATTCATAAAACTAGCAGGAGACGCACAGCCTTGCCCAGACGTAAAATACGCTTAAATATATTTTAATTCATGCAAATTCGTATTTATCATCATAGATCAAATCATCCATTGAATATTATATTGCACCTAATATATATTAGGTATTTTCTGTTGACTAATGCTGTGTGTTGTTGTCGAAGTTTCTTATGCATTTCACCCATTCGTTAACGGTACTTCTCCACCGTAATGGTTTCGCCTGCATTAAAAAAAAACTGTAATGGATGAGACCGGTTGCAGATTACCAAACAGTCAGCATGACATTTTTTGGCGTAACTCTGGGTTCGAGCAGTGTAGTATGATTTCGTCGGCATCCAACCACTGAGCCGAGCGTCGCTGATTGTTGTAAAGAACCCAAATTTCATCGCATCAAAACCCGGTCGAAAAACGGGTCGTTCTTGTTGCGTGAAAAAAGGGAAGATGACACTTCATAACGGCGTTTCTTTTGGTTGTCATTCAATTCGTGAGTCATCCATTTATCAAGTTTTTTGTCTTTCCAATCCTTCTCAAGTGGTTGGAAATCGTCGTATACATTACGTGTAATTCAGAAGCTAGTTCCCGAAAAATTTTGCGTGAACTGGCTTCGACTAAGGCTTTTAATTGATCGTTGTCATCATCTTTAAGACTCTCCTTATTGCCACTGAATTTCTTAAACCACCATTGCGTTCAGTAATGGTTCCTGGGTCAAACGTTTCATTGACATCGCGAGCTATTTCAGCAGATTTCCCGCCTAGCTCGAATTTAAATAAGAAAATTGTGCAAATTTGCTTTTTTTCCATCTTGTATTCAACGTTTTCAAAAGAAGGTAATTGTTTTAAAACGATTGTAATTTAAACGATTAGATAGAGCGAAACACGTTCTTTAAAATAATGTATACGATATTATAACGAAAACCTATTTGAAAATGCATTTGAAAAATCATTTGAAATCATAAGAACACATTCCGCAAGAAGCTTCTTGTTAATCTAATACTTTGTTAACCGAAAATTAATTCCCAATCCGTGTGAACATTTTACTTGTAAATCGATTTATGTGAAAGGTGTCTATTGAACGAGATTTCACTGCACTTACCAAATTCGTCAGGATTCGTGTGATCATGATCCGGAAGGTGTCTATAATATGTAATATGCCGGATATCAAGACGTTGCCAATCGAGGTCATTGGTGTTAGCGTTGTGCCAGCCGCAAGTATCCTTTTCGAATGAACAGTCGCCTGTAAATAATTCAAACACAAAATGAAAACAGATAAAAATACTATAATGCGTAAAAAAAACAACACCAAAAAACAAAAAAAAACATTTTAGCATAAATTGATTTTTTTTTACACAGGAATTACTACATATCAAGGCACAGAAGCCACTCGAGGATAAGCATTAATGTGTACACATTAGTCAGTGTGATTAGTAAACATAAGTAGTGTGAATTTTGTAAATTGGACTACTTAGGGAGGCGGTTTATCAAGAACTTGTTTACATTGAACTTGAAGACAATCAGATTGCAGTCAGCTGAAAGCAGGCAATCGGAAAAGAGTTCCACAGGCGTTCAGTTCTAAGAAAAAAGTTCTGTTCATGGAATCTACATTTAGGTTCAGGCACAGATAAAGAGTGTGGGAAATTATTGATAGTGGTTTTGGCTTGATGAGTGTTTTTCGCGAAAGTTTAGCAGTGGGGGGCATAGATTGAAGCTGAGATGAGCACTTGTCATGAAAATAACGATAAAGCAGAGACCGGCACGCAACGTCTCTTCTCGAGAAAAGAGGTTGCAGAGAAGAGAAAAAGTCTATTTTGAACTCTGTCAAGGCAGGATAAGCTGCTTCTCGCCAGATCACTGGAGTTAAGCAACAATGAGAATACTAAGTGTTGTATAGGATGGCGGGACAGCACTAATGCCAAAGGAAGAGTAAGGCATCTCCTTCCTTCAGCTGGGCAAAGTGGAGTACTCACTTCACTCTCCTGATCAAGTTGACCTGCGGTCATGGAAATCAGGTGACTGATATAATACAGAAGCAATCAGGAATATTTCTGTTCGTGGCTTCTGTATTTCCTTGTCCCGAGTAGAAGATTCCTTTTGGGTAAAATGGTCAGGACAATCGCATAATATGGGCACTGCTCGGACAGAAAGAAACTGCAACCTACTGCCTGAACAACTAAAAAGACAGCTATGACAACATATCAAACACTTAAAAAAACAGCGTTAATAGTGTTTTGAATGATGAGCAACAATGAATCCATGAATGCTTCGAGGGAGAGAGAAAGATGACGAGTCATAGTCGTCAATGCTTGGACTAGGTTAGGACACCACTTGAATGGTATCTTTTTGCAGACGATGCGTGTCCGTATTTTAATGATTTTAGAAGAAGTAAAATTTATCCAAGTGCGTCGGCAAAGTAATGATGATTAGAATTGAGACGAGTAACACATAAAGCGACATGAAACCGTACAGTGCAAAGCGTTGACAATGTTTTGTCTATTAATGATATAAAAATACAAAACAAAACAAAACTCGAAGACACGCAAGGTGAAATCACTATTGCAACGTTGCCCTCAACAAGTATATACAGTCTGAGGCATTAATTTTCCCCATCTTAAATTAGATTTTAATACAAGACGTCTGATGACAAAACTGGTAATCTATCTCTGTATCTATTCATCTATCTATCCATCTATATATCTATCCATTTATCTACCTATCTATCTATCTATCTATCTATCTATTATATAAAAATGGAAGTTTATATGTGTGTGAGCCTGTTCCCTAAGAACTCAGAAACGGGTGCCCTGATTCAAAAAAAATCACGCGAGAGTATTTGATATATCTGGCAGTGTTATTACGTAGGTTTTGTATCGGAATGCATCTGATAAGTTTCGAATCTCGATAATCGAAAAAATACGATTAAAGAAGGAAGTCCGTTTTGACCAAAGTTAAGCCTTTTATACAACCTAACATTACAAGTGCATTTGAAAAGCAGAAACGTCCAGCCTTATAAAACCAACTGTAGATTCTTTTATAAGACAGAGGCGCATTCAAAATGAATATTTCTATTTAGAGCGTAATAGAACCATGATACTTGATTTTTTTCATTATAAACTTTAATTGAAGCCATTATCTACATGTACATTGACAAAATCAACAGTAGATTCTCTACAGTGCAATGTAACTACAATGTATTGTGGACTAAGTCACTGCGGGAAAGCATGTGAGGCTTCCCACTAGTACACTGCGGAGGGGGGGGGGCTAACTAGAGCAAGCACACAATCGATTTGATTAAGAAATGAGCGATTTCTCCGATTTCGATGACAATAAATGTATAGGAGGGGGAACATTTGTTGATCTTCGTTCCATCCCGGAAAAAGTCGGGTCTCCCTACTAGTAAAACATACAATTGCAATTTTCCAACAAGAAAACATTTGGAACAAAAGCTGTCCGAAAATATAACCGAGACTTCTGATCATTTTCATTTCAGCTATGACCTGTACGCCAACTAAGATCTCAAGATGAATGAAGGTAATGTTTTACCGTAAGGCAAGCTATAATTCCTCCAGTTATATACACCCGTCTACAAAGAACATTTATGAAATACTAAACGAAGCGAATATACTCACTAAATACTCAACTCATTATATACCAGATAAATAAATAAATAAATAGAGACCCCGCTACATAACAGATTCCAGAAAATTCAAATCTGAGCGAGATGGATTTGTCTATACCGGTCTCTTCCTGGTTGATTTATGCACACTGTAATCAAGCGGATAATAAATTTAGGGTTTTTATTTTTTTGGTTTTTAATATCGGAAAAATTTATATTAAGAAAAATACGGGGAGGGAGATATTAAGTAATTATTTTTTGTGTCTTTTTTTTTTTGTAAAATCAGTTTAATAAACAAACGAAACATCGTGTCGTTATTCATGTATTCTATTTAGAAAATTTTAGGAACCTTTATTTAATAAATAATCGCATACATCTTTGTATTTTTCATTCTTGCACAATGACCCGTGGCGCAGTGGTTAGAGTACTTGAACAAATCAATTGTAAAAAGTGATATTCTCCTGGAGATTGGAGGTTCAATTCTGAGTGTGGGTGACCGAACAATACAGTTGCCAATTACTTAGGACCTCTATCCAGTCATGGCTGACGGAACAAGAAGAGCATGCTACTTCCGTGAACTAAATAAAGGGTTCCGTTCGGAATTGCCGAGTTTGACAAAAAGATTCCTGAGTTCAACATAATTCATCGGAGGTTACCTCGACCGAAACGTTGTAAAAAATGACACTCAAGATGAGTGCAGTAGTCTGATGAATCCAAATAATATAAATAACCAATCCTCATCTCAAAAATTCCGAAACGCATATATCTTGTCTAAATAAATGACAAGGTTTATCTATGAAAAGAAACATTGTTTGTCTGTGGGCTCACAAACGACTGGGTCATTTTTTTTGAAATTTCACACGAAGCTTGGCAGTGTTTTTAGATTTTGTATCGGAATGTCTTCGTATCGATAATCGAAATAATTCGATGAAAGAAAAAACAAGCGATTTTAACCAAAGTTAACACTTTACACAGCCTCACATCACAAGTGCATTTGAGAAGTTTTAGTAACACAAGCCGAAAGGCCCGGCATATAAAATCAACAGTAGGTTCTGGAGTGCGTTCGAAATAAATGTATCTGCTTAAAGCACAATTGCACCATGATACTTGACTGTTTCATAAACCTAAATTCAAGCTATTATCACCGAACCAACAGTAAGGCGAGGCATATAAAATCAACAGTACGCTCTTTGATATGACAGGTGCGCGTTCGAAATGAATGTTTCTGTTTAGAGCACAACTGAACCATGATACTTGACTTTTGCATTTTAAACATCAATTCAAGCCATTATACATAAAAAAACATCTTATAAAATCAACAGTATGGTCACTACACTACAATGTGGACAACAATGTATTGTGGACTAAATCACTGATTTCACTGGTTTGGATGATAATCAACATATGGGGGGGATGAAACATTCATTGATTATGATTCAATCCCGGGCAACGTCGGGTATTAGTTCTAGTTTTAAGATAAAAAGTGTTAAAACATAATAATATATAATTTTTAAAATATAATTACCCACTGACACGTGTTTCGTCGTCCACGTCGAAAGCGGCACCTCGTGATAAGAAGCCTAAACCTCTACCACGGTGCTAACCTCGCCGAACTACTAAATGTATCACTTTTATTTGTTTTTGTTAGCGATACTTTCTTTAATGAATTCAAGTATTTATACGAAAGTGCATTTTTACCTAAATGCTTGTTGGGAATAATTTTCCCATTGACCAATCTGGTACCCCCTTTTAATGGGGAGCGGCATATATATTATTTATATATATATATATATATATATATATATATATATATATATATATATATATATATATATATATATATAATTTTAGTGATTCAATGAATTTAAAAATTCATGACGTGAAATGTTTGAGTTCCAGATAAAAGATTTTTTATTATTCTATGTAAGACAAAGAATACATTAGACATAATTTCTTACATAGAATAATAAAATTTTTTGATCTGAAACTCAAACATTTCACGTCATAAATTTTTACATCCATTGAATGACTAAACTTTGATTTATTTGATCTATCTTGTATATCGAACAATTCTTATTTAGGTGGGATAATACTCATAGAATATTACTGCCAGTAATATCTTGTAAATCTTATAATCACAGGTTTCCATACCAGCTGATTGTTGGATAATTTTATTCTGAAGTATATATAAAGATATATATATTTTTCTGTTTTTTTTTTTAGAGGGAATAAGACCTGGAGTATAAAAAGCAGCGTTTATTTTAATATGTTAGTAAATGTATTAATACTATTAAAAGAAAACAATGCTCATGTACTGTAGATATATAATAAGATCAATAGGTATAGATATCCTAGAGCTATTTTAATACTGGGTAAAACGATTTATTACTTTGAATTAAAAACCTGTTTCAAAAGGAAAAACAAACAAAATCAACTAGATTGTATGATCGCTTCAGAAACGATGTTCATTTCATTTAAATTGAGAATAAATATTGACAATAGCTTTACAAAACTTTTCTCCTTTAAAAACAAAGTATCCTCATCAGCAAAAATGGGGGGGGGGGCAGATAAAGACACGAAAATAAAACTAGCGTTTTAGTCCTGTGTAAGGCAGGTATTCTTTTTTTTTATCTCCATTATAAAATCTGTTTCAATTTGAGCCAGTCTATCTGTTGGCATGCTGTTATATTTTGTCTTGTTTCTTTTTTTTTTCGGGTTGGTTTGTTTTAGCGTCCTAAATTCCCATTGTTATACTTCTTTTGTTTGCAACAGTTTTTAATAAAAAAAATATTTTATCCATTTCGTTGTTCGGTTTTAAATGTAGGGAAAAATCCATCGGTTCCTCCACCAAAAAGGAGGTACTCTGGATTGAGACAAAACTATAAACTACGTAAGTATGCAAAGCTTTGCCGTACAGTTTTCGAGGCAAACAGGAAAGTTATTGACAAACTGACGCAGATTAGTTTAATTTAAAAAGTTTATACACTAAGCTAAAACATGGAACATATTGTATATATTTATTAGAATTATAAAAAAAATAAATATAAATGGAATAATCGTAGAGAATTAAGTTATTTGAAAGCGATAATCTAGGACGCTAAAGGCGTACAAAAAACAAAAAATCTTCGGCTTTACGACTAACGACACGATGATGCCTTTTTTTATTATTGAAATGTGTCATACATGAAAAAACGTATAAAATTAATTCCTCCGCATTTCATTTAAAAATACACCTTTTCATTTATTTACACAGGATATCTGCGATTGTTAAGGAATATTTTCATTTCTGGATTTAATCTCACGTGAAGTAAACGAAAAGTAAACGAGATGTACGCCTCCTTTATCACATTTCTTTAGTTTCTTCTAAAATTCAGATTTTAATGGTACAACTTTCTTCTTAAACAAGGCCGAGCCATTAGTCGCATGCTCTCGTGTAATGAATGAATGCGTGAATGTAGGATTGACATGAAATTCTTAAAGATAAACTAAAATGACCGAAAAATGGGCTGAAATGACTTAAATAAATAAAATAAGATACTACACTTTGATCTTGGCCAAAAGGACAAGAAAAGGGTATTTATTTGCTCCTCCACCGAGCAAATTAGGCACAAGGCCGATTTTTAATGTGAGGAGTGAAGGAGAAATGGGGACCAGCTCCACTGGGAATAGGGGAGCTGGATAGTGACAATTGGTATGAAGGGTTGGTATTTATTTGCTCCTCCACCGAGCAAATTAGGCACAAGGCCGATTTTTAATGTGAGGATTGAAGGGGAAATGAGGACCAGCTCCCCGGGGAGTAAGGGAGCTGGATAGTGACAATTGGTATGAAGGGTTGCCCCTACATTGACCAAGGTCTTATATGTGGGGTTGGTATTTATTTGCTCCCCCACCAAGCAAATTAGGCACAAGGCCAATTTTTAATGTGAGGAGTTAAGGGGAAATGAGGACCAACTCCCCGGGGAGTAGGGGAGCTGGATAGTGACAATTGGTATGAAGGGTTGTCCCTACATTGACCAAAGTCTTATATGTGGGGTTGCCCCGCATATGGTTTTTGCTTGCAGTGTCTGCCGGAAAAATACTACACTTTAATCTTGGCCAAAAGGCCAAGAAAAGCTGTATTTATTTGCTCCCCCACGGAGCAAGTTAGGCACAAGGCCGATTTTTAAAGTGAGGCGTGAAGGGGAAATGAGGACCAACTCCCAGGGGAGTAGGGGAGCTGGATAGTGACAATTGGTATGAAGGGTTGCCCCTAGACTGACCAAGGTCTTATATGTGGGGTTGCCCCCACATACGGTCTTTGCTTGCAGTATCTGCCGGAAAAGATACTACACTTTGATCCTGGCCCGAAGGCCAAGAAAAGCTTAAAAAGCTAAGAACAGCATCTGTTAACAACAGACCTTTGATCTTAACCAAAAAGGCCAAGCACAAAAGTGTTATGGACAGACCGACCGACCAACAGACCGACGGACCGACCAACAGACCGACGGACCGACGGAGTGACTTATAGAGTCGCTTGCACGCGACTAAAAATCGTTCTAAATTAAAAAAAAAAAGCATAAAGAACAACAAAAAATATTTCTATCTTACCTGGTTCTGCGCAGGAATGCATCAGTTTTACGTCATCGATTGCGATTTTACCTGGTGTGGTAGCTTCAAACAATGCCTGAAAAAGAATATTAATCTCAAAATTAACTTATACTAATCAACTCGAATTGTAGGGACATACACGGCACATTCACGCTGACAACGGTTTTCTGCAGATTATCGAAGTTAAGCAACAATGACCCTGGCCAGTACGGATGGGTGACCATTTGGGAAGGTTAGGCGCTGTATGTACCGCGCCGTGTCATAAGAAATTTCCAGGTTAGTAGCTGGAGGCGCATTAAGTCACTGGGAGAGATGCATCTCTAGTCTTAGTTAAGACGAACTGCAAGCACTCGTACCCCTCGACGTAAATACCCCCGACAAACCCGACAAGCAGCAAAATCCCACCCCTTCACAGTTGAGATCCCTAGATCTAAGAGAGCCTTCTACTCCAGTAGTTTCTTCCCCAGAACCGCTAGACTTTGGAATTACCTTCCGGGTTCCTACTTCCCCAAATGTACTGACATGCAAAAGTTCAAGTGTAAAGTGAATCGACATCTTGCCCAACTTCCCATATAGTACCCCTGCAAATTATGTCCCTGATAGTAGCCCCTTACATCAAAGTGCAATGTGCCTTGTTTAGGGTGAGGATGTAATAATAAAAAAAAGAAAAACATGCATCTAGGAAAGGTAACTCTGATGACATCGGCAGCAGAACATTGGATAGTCATGGAGGAGGATGAATGTGTAGCAGATCAACGGTTTTATGACGTTCATGAGAGTTACGTCATTCGACTGCAGCTATGCGGATGATCTAAGGACAGATGATAAGCGCAAAGAGGCGAATCAGATACCACTGCGCTGGAGAAGGTGATGGAAACCCACTCCATGTATTCTGCCAAGTTCAAAATCATATATGATTTCTTCAGAGGAATCGGACCAACAATAGACCGAATCCTATGGAGACCACTAACCATGATTTCATCGACTGAATGAACATGCCACAATACAAGAAAAAGAAAAAGATACGGCACAATAACGTTGACACACTGATTTTCGTTGGATCACCGAAGTTAAGAAACTTTGGGTCACTATTTTGGGGACACCAGGCGCTGTATGTAGGAAGACATCGGCAATTTCGTACAAGAAATGAAAAACAAAAAGCTAATGTCGTTATCTCTCCTGACCGGGATATACATACGATTGATGATTGCTTGTGAATTTGATATTCCATAGAAACTTTCTCCTCTGAAGAAAGCTGATTCAACGCATCTCGGATGAATGTCGCTTCGTCCACCTGTAGGGATATCACTTTTAACATATACCGTGCCTACATCGTCACTGTTTTTCTCTCTGTTCAGAAAGTCAATTAAAAAATAAACGCCTTATACCAAGATCAAATCGATGAGTAAAGCTTAACGAGAATTGTATTATGCTATGATTTCTGAATTATTCTTTTTTTATCATAAGCTCAGCGTTCACGTCGGATATCCATAAATATGAAAGGCAGAGTCTTATTTTTCTTTATTTTATTCAACTATGCAGTTATTCGGTGCTGCTCTGAAGTCATTTTAGTTAAATTTGCACATTTATAATTCAAAAAACATATTTCTGAGATGCATCAAAGGTGTCCTTCAGCTATGTACTGTCCTCACTGCTGATTTTGAGTTCCGAATCATACGTCTCATACAGCCACCTCGACCAGAATCCGGACGTACTAGTGCACTTATTGATTCGTGCTAAAATAATAACGTTATTATTTAAAAAGCCATTCTTAATGGTGTTTTGTACTTATTCGATAATTTAACCTTACCATTGAGTAAAAAATATATCATAAAACTTTAATTAAACTTGGAAATACGATTTAAAAAATAGCTCGGATCAGTAAGTGCACTAGCACCCAAATTGTAAGGAAGTATGTAATTATATTACCAATAACACGGTTCAACAAATGAAAAAATATCTAGATTTATCTGTCATCTTCAATTCTATTTGGGTCGGACAATGATAATCCGACAAGATAACTTTATATATTAGATAAAAAGCTTTGTAACAAGCGTAAATGCAGCTTTTTAGTGAAATAAATAGCGTTAATTACTATAATAATTACTACAATCTAAGTGCATATCAAGAATTGATTATAAGACTATCAGAATGTTTGATTGTCTATATTATGCTACGTTAAATCAATTTTATGTTTATATCTATGTAACAGAGCGCAGACGCGCGCATGGCAGCAGGGGCAACAGCTGTATACAAATGACCGAGCCGTTTGTGAGGTGTCACAGTGAGGAAGAAGCAAAGAAAAAATTATAAAAAAGAAAAACATGGCCAGGAAGGGCGGAGAGAGGATGTTTTAAACACGTAACAGAAAGCGACAGGAAAAGACGCGTTCTAAAGACAGATTACAACACGTTCGACATGACAGTCTTTATTAAGCACATTAGAGCATGAAAAGACTTGCGTAAAAGACAAGGCGTTATTCTGGAAGTACCTGTAAATAAATGTCTGTTGTTTCACAGAAAAAAGAGTAGAATATTTTTTTCTTTGTCTCCTTGCGAGCACTTGTCCAACGTTACGTGTACGTTATCACACGTCCGATCGCTGAAGATACAGCACAATAATTGAAAATAAAAATAATTTGGATGTCGCTGCGTGTTTCGCTTACTTTCTTTTCTTTTAGTGACATTTCTGTTGTGCACAAAGACTTAATTCCCTTACATTTAATGCATAGAATTACCCAGTAGGGTTATCAATGCTATACCCGTTGTATAACAACTGTAGGTGTTCAAAACTATCACTGTAAGTTTATTTTTTTTTCATATTTCGGAATATTTATATGAGAATTTATAATTTGAATTATTTGGATTATTCGAACTATTTTTTCACACCTAGTAATGTTTGCGTAACGGTTTGGCTGATGTAAACTCCTTACTCTTTTATAGACCCATGATATTATAGACAAAACGTTAAGTTATAATTGGTTCTAAGTGACAGTCTTTTGCAGGTTAAAGGCTCTCTCCTTATTACGTGCAATATTAAGTATATCACTTGTTCAATTTGTATTACTCAGTTTTTTAAGTTGAGCACAGTATGGGAAATAAAAAAAAACAAAAGCGTCAACATTCACGATTTCCGCTCGTTTGAACCCTCCCGACTGTTGACTGTAGTGCCTACATATGGCATCTCTAGATTTTAAATTTCCCTTGATTCTCCTGGTAATTGTTAGTGGCCCGGATGCTACGTCTTAGCAAATGGAGTTAAACGTGACTTTGTAACTGGGTTCGAATCTTCCGACCAGTATGAATTGTCACTTCCTATACTGATGATTATAAAAGCATAAGACACTAGTGCATATATATATATATATATATATATATATGCATATATATATACATATATATATATATACATGAAGTACTGCCAAGAATATGAATATATATATATATATATATATATATATATATATACAAAATAAAAATATTGATATTGAAAACTTATTAAAAATTTCAAAAACTCTTATAAAGCTATAAGGAAGGTATACAAAATTTTAATTATTCGACAAGGAGTATAAATAAAACAAGAAAAACCTTAGTCCATGGAGTTTCGAAGAATGCAAATCTTCTCATCAGAGGGAAGAGGGATTATATATATATATATATATATATTATATAGATTATATATATATATATATATATATATATATATATATATATATATATATATATATATATAATCCCACTAGAGTGCAGATGGCGAAACAGAGAAGCAGATTCAGATTGAAGGCATCCAATCATGTTCATCTACCCTTTTTCTCAGTACTATGATAGTATGATTTATACTTGAGTCTTTGGGGCATACAATGAAGTACTTCACTTTGAGTGTTACAAGGGCATTTCCTGACACTTGCATGCCACTACATCAACTTATATTATTAATCGAACATCTCGAACCTTGACTCTTATGATAAATAGCTTAGCATAGGACGCACTAAGGACACGTAAAACGGTAAACTATTGTACTTCTTCAAATACTTACATAAAGGTCCTTATCTTGGCCAATGTTGACATATTCTTTGTTCCAACTAGGTCCTTGGTCTCCACGTCTACTCCATACAACGCCCATTCTATTTCCCCGTCTTGTGTTGGGCGCAAAACTTATTTTCAGACTTCCGACGTTCTTTCCACTCATTCTATACCAAAATGTCAAGCATGCATCCATCTTTGCTGTGAATTTTGGCGTCCAAAGCAGCGCGCTGTACACGCGCATTTTTGAAGGCTTTTCAAAATACATGTAATGACCTGGAAAAATGAATTGAAAACCAAGACACTAACTAACAGAGAGAAATGTTTTTCGAAGTAGTATACACGCTCCGTCAAAAAATTACTGAAAAATTTAACCAACCACATAAGAATTAATCCGCCACAGAGAGTGTCATTCGACACTTTACAACAACAAAAAAAAAACACAAAAAAACGTCAATGAAGGGCGTTTTACTCTTATTGTTAGACTATCAGTAATGATAATAATTTATGCGTAAAAGAATTCCTTTGTATTATCTCGCTTGTTAAGACAGCTGTTATTATCCTGAGTTTTATTATCACAATATTTAGGTCGATCTAATCTTCGACCTTCTTCAGGTGTTGTTGAATTCAAAAATGTATCTGTCGAACATGGAAATCTTCCAGACAATTTCTTAATGATACAGATTATCAATTTTTATCTCCAAAATTTAGAAGCATAATAAATTAAATTACTGTCGTAATTCTTTGATTTTTCATATGATCAAAAATTCAAACTAAATATTTTTTTAAAGATTTATATATCTACTTATTTTTATATCTTTATTAAAAAATATTAAAAAAAACGAATTTCAAACTAAATATCAAACTATGTTACCACTAATTACATATGGCCATTAGATATGTTTTATTAATACGATTTATCGATTTCTTAAATTAGATTTCTATATTTCTTTATTTAATTAAACTTATTTTTTTGATCAACCAGGAAATACATCTAGATAAATAATGACTGCGAAAACTGGGAGAGCACATATAGTTTTTAGGGTCATTTTTTGGCGAAAGGTGCACAATATCATTTCAATAACAAATGATTTAAAATTGCTTTCATTTTAATAAAATTTTATACCGTTGGCATCGATACATAGAAAAATACGACAAACATAATACGGACAAAATTTTGTTTTTTCATGTATCTACTAGAAAGTAAAAGTTTTAAAAGAAATTCAGCCTCCATAGTTTACTTGAGTTAGGAGGGCACTTAAAGAGTCGGGACCACATATATTGTCGTCTCCAGAAAACTTTTTATACATCATTGCAATTTCATTAAAAATAGCATATATATATATATATATATATATATATATATATATATATATATATATATATATATATATATATATATATATATATATATATAGGGTTTTAAAGGTGTTATGTCCTAATAATCGCATTAAGAGATAGGGGACCCTTCCATTTTCTTCATCGGTACATTTTAAATGAAAATATACTGTTAAATACTGCGCATATTATTTAGGTCATCACACATACATATAGACATTGCGTTTTATATACACATACATAGAAAATAGGCAATAGACAAGTTATAAATGACCAATAAATAAAATCAATTCAACTCTTCTAATCAATGCTTAATATGTAAATGACATTTATAACTCATTCTGTGGCCCTTCTCAGTCTTATGTTTTAAAGGAATAACTTCTGATCAAAAAATCGTGTTTGTTAGATTTTTTTATTTAAAAATTTCAAAGAATCGGTTTGGAATTGGAAATAAGACTATAATTCTTCCGATTCCGATTCTGATTAATCGTTCCAACACCAATATATATATATATATATATATATATATATATATATATATATATATATATATATATACTAGCATATTACGCAAATTAAAAAAAAAGAAAAAGCTTACCATGACTTGTTCCGTATGTATGATCAGAGTCAGGGTCATCGTTGTCTGATCGCTCTTCACCGGAAGTTCGAATCCAGTCAGAAGTGTCGTCTTTTCCATTTGTGTAACCACACATATTGGAACTTTCAAAATCGCAGTCAATTATGGAATTCTTTGGAGATGCTGTAATAAAAATAAGCAACGAGAATTGCATGAATGAATTAGAACACTGGATGTACGATAAGATGAGAATTAAAGGAAACCAACCGCAAACAATATTAACAGTTTATCTACAAACCATAAGGACGTTATAACAATAAAGATGACTTTTAAATTTCTCGCTATGAGTTTATTGGACACGGTAGAAAAAAAATCGTAGACGTGCTCGATATTTGCTACACGGTGTGTTTAGGGCCCGGAATGATCTGAACGTTCCAATCATCGAAAAAAACCCAACTGAGATTGGGATACTATTTGTACATTTAAAAATTAGTGAACGCAGACAGAAGAAGAAAATACTATTTAAGATAACGTCAATTTATACATGTTCTTTGAGCACTGTTGGTGTTTACAAGGTAACGGCATTTTAAATGTATATTTTGTTTATTACGTTTTTTCGGTGAAAGTACAGAATGTGTATGTGTGGGGGGTTGTATGTTTCTTTTGTTAAAATTAGAACATTATCAATTTTTATCGCACGATTCTAAAACTGTATAAGTACCATATTTTTGGTACTTCTACAGTTTAAGGACCCTTCAATTTTTACGGTATACTATATATCAGGTAATCGTTTATTGGAGAATTACCATTTAACTCGGTAGATTAATAGATAAAAACTCATATAAGTATAGATTAATTTATATTGAAATGTTTTTAAATATTATAGTTTAAATAAACAGTAAAATCAATGAAAATACAAATTGAAAACAAATAATATAAATTAAAAATAATAGAATTAGATAATTATATAATTTTATCAATACGGTAAAACATCTAATCTAAAAAAATAAGACTGCATAATAGGAATAAAATAAAAGGTAATTGCAACTTTTCTTACAACCATTGGAGTTTTTAATCATGTCAACATGCATGTATTTTCTTTTAATGAATTGATAGATGCTTTTTGTTCTGATGAGTTAAGGGCATAATATATGCATTGATTAATATAATAATTAAATGAATAATATTTCGCTATGAAACAGGCGGTTGTACAAGAAGTGTACATGTCAACGTACTCAAAGGAATA
>NC_136495.1:123056173-123123673 GCF_053919585.1 Euprymna scolopes
AAAAACAAAAACAAAAACAATAGCATTAATGTTTGGTGGTGCAATTTTTGTTTCAGAAAATAATGACAGTCTCAAATGGTAGAGTCAGAGAATATTTATTGAACTGAACCAAAAAATTATATAATCTATATATCTATAAAAGTGAGAATGTGTGTCTGTGAAGACACTTCTCAACCTATATACTCAACGAATTTTTGATCTACTAAAAAGAAATTTCATATATAGATTAATCAGACACATGGTAAACTTTGTAATCAGTTTTCATCCGAAAAAAAAGCACTGCTATAGGGTCAAATTTGAAAAATCGGTACGTGAGCAGTGCTCGGATTTTAATGTATGTTTAACTGTTTCACGACTGCGCATGTGCGATCATGACAAATAACAGCTTTCTTATGTTAAGTATACGTTTGTTTAAAAACACTAAATAGAGAACATGGGAAACTGGTATAATGGTTATCGTACACGACTCAGTTCGAGTATTATTTTTTTACTTAGAAGACCTGATCTGTTTAGAAGAAACTAATACTCGCGTTTCAGTTTTTTCCGTTTTTTTTTTTACTTCATTTTTGTAAATAGAAATTTAATGTTTTGTTTATACCTCCGGGTTTTCTATTTATAATAAATAAGAATTCTGAATTAATTAAAGTATAATATTTATGCGTATTTTACGACCGGGCCGAGCCAGGCGGTCTGCTAGTATGATAAATATGTTTGAAATGTATAAATAAATGGGAAATGATACTGTTACGTTGTTGGAGTATAAGGTCTATATATTTGTAAGGCGCTGTATATAAAGTACATTAGGTATATGATGAGTTGTGTATATAGCGAAGTTTCTTCGTGTCGTCTAATGTTCATAAATGCTTACATATATACATTACTCATATATACAGTTAAACAGAACTTATAACATTTTATCAACAAATATTACCTTAATAACAAAGTGACGGAACATATTCTGGAGAATCATATCTTGCCAAACAGGAAAACATTACCTTCATTCATTTGGGGTCTTGGTTGATGAATCTGTGAAAAGCTGAAATGAACATTCCTTCCAAAGAAACGACCAGGAGTATCGAGTTATATCTTCAGACAGCTTTTATTTCAATTGTTCTCCTTATTGGAAGATTGTGCGCTTGTCTTAGTTACTGCTTTACACCCGTATAGGACCGTTACACTCTCTTCTTCTGTCTAGCCCTCTCTCTAGGTCTGTCTACTCCTAAATCCTAACTCTACTTGTATATATGCAACTATTTCTTTATGCTTACAGCACTCGACCACACAAAGCCCTAGCACGTGACCTTCAGGCACGTTTTCTGGCAAAATTTATTGTTTAGTATTTTAATACTCAACTCCTCAGACGGCATTCTTTCCTTTATTGTTTCTAAATATTTTACTAAACATTTCTTCTTAGAATAACACTCTCTCCTTTTTTGTACATAACAGTAACAAAACAATAATAATGTTCATTATCTAACATTTTACTTGTTTAATAATAATAGTCGACGTTTTAAATCGACTATAAGCAAGGCTACCTGATGTTGTCCCAACATAATCTAACAATACAACTACTACTTACATTTACATTCTCCATACTGCAAAGTTATATCGTCAAGAGCCATAAACCCGCTTGCTGCGACGTTTGGTCCGATTCCGGTTAATTGAATCTGTAAAATGACAATAAATAAGATTATAAAATATATGCAAGATTATAAAATATATGCAAGATTATAAAATATTGGCGAGATTATAAAATATCATCCTTTATATTCAAAGATTTGATTAATATAAGAAACTGAGAGAATTAGTTTTTATGTTTTGCAGCATATAAACAATATCTGGAGTTTATTTAGTGTCGAAATATTGCAAAATATAGTTAGATTATGTGCTTAAATCACGAAAGTCTGCAAGTCTTCGAACTATAAATATTTTGGGTTACCTTGCGAGCAAAAACACATTCTCTGAAAGACAAAGCTGGTAATATAGTTAAACGTACGACTTGATCAGTTTATATACGAGAAACTTTCTCAGATATTGAGTTTCTATTTCTCATGACTTTTTTAAATCATCATCGTCAGCGTCGTCGTCGTTAGTAATCTTATTTTTAGCCATCCAGAACTTACCATCAGATTTGGTTTTCCTGTGGAGTTACTTTGTGTGTGTGTGTACACATCGCCAATTATTTTTTTTTAAACTTTTGGTAAACGTCTACTTTCAACCCTTGGTACAAGTGTGCAACTTTTGGTACAACTTACATATCCATGAACCGATATAACACCGTGCTCAAAAAATTAGTCTTCATTTTCGAATAGATATATGACTTCCAAATTGTCTTAATATTTTCCTGTCTAGCCTATCCTTGTGAATTACATAGCCGTGTTTTAGTGGTTAGGTTTGAATGACACTTCAATCGTCAGAAGTCATTCTGCTAGAAGATTGAATATTTCGAAAAAAAAAGTCCATAAAATTGAATGAGAAAAAAATTTAACTGGGGAAGATAAAGGGTTTTCAAAATAACATAACATAATAATATTTTATTAAAAAAACATGGTCAAAAGAGTTTATGCTTAAAAAAAAAGGTGATTAATACTTGAGAATAATTGAAAGAAGAAGAAAAAAAAAGCCCTTCGGAGCCCGTGGCGCAGTTGATAGAGACGTTGAATCTCTACGGTTCCAGATGAACATTGTCTGAAGATAGCGGTTTCAATCCCACCCAAAGCGTGCCAGAGGTAATTGGTAAAAAAAATGTGGTGAGACGACAACAACTACGGATGGCAGTGATGGCTGAGAATGCAGTTAGGAGATTCGAAGTTCCTATCCGTCGCGGTTACCACCTGACGAAGGCCAGAGGAAGTTGGCCGAAACGTTGTGAACCAATAAAAAGATAAAAAAACAAAAACAAAATAAAAAAAAAAGTAATAAAGATGAGACTAATAGTCCGAAATAAAAATAAAAATTAACATATAATGCTCATCTCAAAAAATGAATTCCAATTAAGGAATAATATATATATAAGAGAAAAAGATTTTAAAATAATTATTGTGCCAATGACCCGATGATATTATGACATTTGCCAGTCAGGTCACAAAAAAGGGGGGGGATCACGTGATGTGGCACAATGACATTGCCCCTATTAAAAAACACTCAAATTCTCGACCATTATTTGTGAAATTTTTCTGGACACATGTCTAGAGGCTGACTCTAATAAGAAGGGTGCACACTGTGACTTATATACCTTGACGAGTTATCCATCTATCTATAGGTCTTTCTCTGTTCCGCGCGTATACAAGTTGTCTCTTTAATATGTTCATGTGACTGTCTTTTTAAATAAACCTTATCAAAAACTGAATATTGACGTTCGAGTTTGAATGTATTCGCAGACAATAAAACACGACGATAACATGATAAGTCATAAATAAAGATTTTATTATTTCTCCCTACCAGGCATCCAAACACTCCTAGACACGGCCCAACCTTGCTAGTTCCTTGTAAATGTCGGAACATTTTATCCCCCATCTCGTACGGCCGTTGCTCTGTTTACTGGCAGCGAGTACTTAAATACATTACAAATAAAACGTTATAATAATATGTTAAAAACGAGCCAAACTAAGAAAAGTAGTTTGATTAATTCAAATAACACAAGAGGTGCTGTGTTTTTCCATTTTGTACTTACAATTCCATTTAAACCGTCGTCATCTATAGGCAAATTAATAGTAGCATAATTCCACTGATTTCCCTGGGGTCCTTCTCTTTTCCAGAGCGTTTCATTTCCGTCATCACTCCTGAAGACCACGGATAATGTATTTAGGTCTTCACCAGCCATATAATAGTAAAAACTGAAGCACCTCTGTGTGGTCAAAGTAAGGTTCGGACTCATCATGGCAGCTACAGCGTGTGGGGCCATGTTTGTCGAATCGATGTAGAGAAAGAATCCACCTGAAAAAATAAATGAATCATTAAAAAAACATTTAGTCCGTTAAACATGGGTAAAAAGTAATTGCACGTTGACATATAATGAGCGCTTTATGCAAAACTTATATATGTGTACAGCAAATATTGTATTGACTAATCCCTCTTGATCTATGACTGTGAATATGATGGATACCATAATACTTAGTTCGATACACATTATAAAAAAGGTAAGCACAGAATTTCAGCCAAAACGATCAACTAGTTTCCGAGAAAAAAAGTGAAAGCGATAGAAAAAGATACTGACAGATAAATAGAAAATATACAATTTCTTAAAAAATGGCGAAACATATATATATATATATATATATATATATATATATATATATATATATATATATATATATATATATATATGTGTGTGTGTGTGTGTGTGTGTGAATTTCATTCTTATTATTATCAGGTATTTTATTTTAATTTATTATCTTTTTTCTTAATCATGATTTGTAAATTTAAATCTAAAAAAAATTATAACCTAAAAATGAGAAAAAGAAATAATTTTGATTTTGATAATTGTTATGGATAATAAAATAGCACCCGACTTGTTTCAATAACACGAAGATTAGAATAGATTAAAATAAGTTTGATTAAAACATAAAGTTGAAGAAAACTAAGTAAAGAGTTTGGACTGAGATTGTTATAGAAAAGATAATGTAAGAATTGTAAGTTAAAAATTAAACAAAGGCGATTAATAACAACTAAAGCATAAATATTAAAATATTAATGCATGGAAAGTCGATAAATGAAGAAATTGCTAAACATCGACTAAATAGAATAATCTCATTTTGAACGTGAAGATTTTACGAATGATAATTAAGAGGAAAGATAATAAATTAAAATAAAATACTTGATAATGATAAAAATTGAAAAAGATCAATTTAAAATTTAAATTATCGGCATAACCAATATGATTTTAACATTGTACTAAAATTGAGACGTCAATGATATAAAAAAACAATCCAATCTTTATGATAACTTTAGATACGCCTGAAAAATGTACATGTTGCTGAACTAATTATCACTTTGGTCCTGAAAATGGGGACCGTGTGCGCTTATCTATATATCTATGAATGTGTGAATATGTGTTTGTGTGTGAGGACGTTTCTCAACCTATATACTCACTTAATTTTTGATCTGCAGACTTAAAATTTGGTATATAAGATATTCAAGCATGTGAAAAACTTTTAAATTCGTTTTCATCAAGAAATAAGGGCTGCTAAAGAATCAAAGTTGAAATATTGGTACGTGGGGTATCATCTATGTACTAACTGTTTCACGAATGCGCATGTCTGAATAGTTCACATTACTAATTTCTCATGCTGATAATAATAGTTTGAAAACACTCATTAAAGAGCGTATCACGCTAGTCTAATGGTTATCGTACTTGACTTACTGTATTTTGGTTTTGGTTTCGACTTCAGCTTGAGTATTTTTTTTTACTTACAAGTAGACGGTTTAGAGAAAAAAAGATAATATCCGCATGTACATGTTTCAGTTTCTGCATTAATTAAAATATAATATTTATACGCAATTTACGACCGGGCTACGCCAGGTGGCCTACTAGTGAGGTAATAGAATAGCCATGCTTTTTTTTTTTGTCTGTGTTAAACACTACTTTGAAGCAGTTAATATTGAATATTTTAATGAGCCAGCGTCTCCATATGCGGAACCTACAAAGATTGATAGCTACATACATTAGAACTGATATGTAGGCTTTTCAACTGACCTCCTGTGTGATCAGATGACGGTCCGTTTTTCAGTCCTTTTTGTCGCGACCATTGGAACTTTGAATGCACGTTCTGTTTCCATCCGCAGATGTCTTTGTCAAACGCGCAGTCGAATCCAACTGAAATAAAAATGAAGACATTTGGTTTAAACACATTCGATAAAATGATTCGGAAATTATTCTTAGAATTTCGCCGTTAGTCGGTCACGTATTATATTTTCATTTACTCATGAATATATAAAAAATTATACACCCATGTCGTTGTCGTGAAATTAGATTTTATTTATCTGCTCATAAAATCACTTACGCATGGATGCTTATAAAAAAAACCAATAGTCAGAAAATATCAGAGCGACAACTAGTAAACACATGATAGTAAGGAGGAGAGATAGAGAAATATATTGTGTGGGGGGGACCATGGTTTAATATATTGTTTTGTTTTTAAATCCTCGGAACAGTGTTTTATGGTAAACAACTGATGATCTCTCAAATTAACATTAGGACTAAAGTGAATTCGAGAAAGCAAGTTGATGCATTGATTGCAGGTGATTAAATGACTTACTGACTAAATAGTTTTAAAACGAATGATAAAAAATATATAAAAATTAAATAATACATTTTTTATATAGTTTTAAAGGTTAAAAACCTTCTAAGACTATATATATATATATATATATATATATATATATATATATATATATATATGTTGGTCGCTGGAAAAACGGAAAATTTGAAGGTCACCTTAGATCATGAATAAAATGCGTGATTGCTATTTTTTGATTGGTTCTTTTGTTGTTGAATAGGTGTGCAATCTGCATATTGATCTAATTACATCGTTCTTCTTCTTCTTCTTCTTCTTCTTCTTGATGATGATGATGATGATGATGATGATGATGAAAAACAAAAAAAACATAAATATATTCCTTAGTGTATAGTTTATTAAATTCTTCAAGGAAAGTCTCACCAATTGGTATTTGACTGGTAGGCAACGGAGTTGTGGCGATGGAGGTTATAGCAGCTTCTCGGGGTCTAATCCGACAGGGAAATGCATCTGTAAATTGTAACTCATCAATAGCCACCTGCCCTTCAAATCTTGTACCTCGGAAACCTTTAAGGATGACCTGTAAAAAAAAAAAATAATATAATTAAATAGTCAATAAGATTCACTCTCATTCAGGTGTAAAAAAGAAACTCTTCTTGCCAGGTATATACTGCTTTGAGATAGTGTTAAGACCTTATGCGATGAAATATCTACAACTATTTATTCACAGAAGACACTGCCAAGACTGCTGAAAAGATTCGCTATCTCTGCCGTTCTAGAAAACTACTCACACCCGACAGTAACTTATATCTCTATAAAGCCAATATTCGCCGATGCCTGGGGTATTGTTGCCATATTTGGGCTGTTGCATTTAGAATTTGTTCATCCCTATGTAATACGGTCACAAAGAGTTTTTAATTTAATAGGTCCCACACTGTTAACCAAGCTCCATCCTCTGGTCCTTCGACGCAATGTTGCACCGCTCTGTTAATTTTGCAAGTACTTTAATGTAATGTGCTTTAATTAACTCGTAGCATTTATAAATAACCCTTACTAATTCGACAAGCAGCAAAATCCCACCCCTTTACTGTAGATGGTATTAGATGCCGGAAAGCCTTCTACTTTAATAGTTTTTTCCCGTCGAACTATTGAACGTTGAAATTCCCTATCCTTTTCTGCTTTTCTGACTATACTAACATACTGTCATCAAATGCAATAGGAACTGACATCTCGCTTCTCAATTCCCAACATAATGGCCCTATAAATATGGTTTAAAAAAGTCCTTTACATCCAAATGACATTATTTCTTGTTTGGAATGAATGGGACTAAAATTGGAAGCATATGATAGACTTTTGAGATACCATGTTTCTTTTTTAGAAATCGAATGTTTGTCGCATTTGTCAAAAAACGGATAGTAACATTATCGAGATTGCATAGATTCTCACAGATGGTCACTTTAAGCAAAGCATGCTCCGATGTGGACCTGAGAGTTGCTCTGGACACTGCCCGACGATGGATCTCGAGAAAGAGTGGAACGCGATGATGATGATGATGATGATGACGACGACGATGACGATGAAGATGACGACGATGATGATGATGACAATGACGATGATGGCGACGTTTCTACACATTCGAAAGATTCACCATTTAAACCCTTATCCTCAAGTGATCTTTGCTCTTGATAAATAATGACTCATTCACACAAAAAACAAAACGAAACAAAAAAAAAAAACAACAACAAAAAACAAGAACACCAGAAAACCTGAACAGAGTGGATTAAATTTCAGTTCGAACTTTTCAGAATTTTAACAACAAAGTCACGTCTCCATAGTTAGCTTTTTTTTTTTCTGAAGCAAAAGAACTGATTTCTTTTTGATTGCAGCATTTCGTATCAGATCTTGGTTTTACTTTTGTCGGCCTCGTAACTTTTGTTTCCTCGTCTATTTTCATTTTTAGTCATCAAATTACTAACAAAGGGGGATAATCGCTGTTTTCTAGTTATGCTATGGCTTGAGGGGTGGGATGTGAAGATTTTCAATCCTGTCATACTGCTCCACATCATTCAACTGTTAATCAGTTCGATCTCATTAACCTTCATCCTCGATTGGCTTTTCGAACTTGATATGTAGTGATGTAATAGTAAAGCAATATAAACCACAAATCAGAATTTTATTTGGATTTCATAAAAGGATTAAATTTCCTAATCGTATGAAATTAAGAAAAAATATTCATTTTTCAGAGATGATTAATTCATTATTTCTTTTCAAAATTATTTCATGCCAAGAGAATTTAATTAATTTTGTAAAATAGAAAAAATATAGATTCTTTTCTAAATTTATGAGATTATAAAATCATTTCTTTTTAAGTAAACATTTCTGAATTGAATGTTGTTTTTAAAAATAAACATCCGTAACTGTTTGAAATCTTATTATAAACTTATGTTGGATAAACCCTATTCCTCAAGAATTACGTCAAAACAATCGGTCAGAAGCCTTGGATTTTACCCGAGAATGACGTCAAAAGAAGGTGAAGATGTTGGACGTAGAATCCCTGGAGATTGGGACATCGAAATTGATCCACATTTTCAAGACAATGCTTGTTGGAATGTTGACGTCATCTGAGTCAATAAAAGGGATGCAAATAACAGAAAGGAAGAGAAAGAAAGAAGAAGAGAGAAGGAGAGAGAGAAGGAGAGAGAGAGAAGGAGAGAAAGAGGTAGATAGATAGATAGATAGATAGATAGAGAGAGAGAGAGAGAGATAGAGAGAGAGAGAGAGAAAGCGACTACGACTGGCGAGCTAAGTCACACTTTTCTGAACACATCAACCCCACCATGCACGCCGTCATTAATGTCAAAATCGTCATTCGGAAACGGAAAAGGTTATTTTGAATAAACAAAACATTTTTATAACCAGCTCTGTGTGTTTTATTATCGCCAACAAGTGTATAAATCGAGAAATGACAAAGGTTGATTTTTAGAAATTATATGGATTTTAAAACACATTTGACGATCGGCCACCGCATATATATATATATATATATATATATATATATATATATATATATATATATAACACTTACTATGAAATACAAGACGATACTTTAAAAACTTTCAGAACTGCAAAACCATACCAGTCCGAAGATAATCAAATTTTTAAAACATTTTTTTTGATTTCAATTCCTCTGTCGTTTACCATACTGCATGGTTGGATAAATATCTTCTAAATTAGTAAGAAAATAATATTCAACCACTATTAAAAAAAATGTAATTACTGAAAATGCAAGTAACATCTACCTGATAGGTTTGATAATCTTCGCTTTTAACTGGAAGAAGAATCTGAGCCATTTTCCATTCATCGCCCTGGTGACCCTCTAGCCGCCATATTGGTTTCATCGTCTTACTTCCTTCCGAATGAAGCAGTACTTCAAGGCCGCTATCTTTAGCTCCCTTCATGTAATAATGAAACTGGAAACATCTCCGTTGTTTTTGATCAAACGTCTCGCTCTCCAAAATGGTGAATTTTATGGCACTGTCTTTGTCTTCGTAGAGAAAATCCGATTCCGGTTGGATATAGAGATAGGAACCTGAAACGTTAAATGACATTTTGTAATTATGTGAAATTTTGTTATATGAAATATTACTAAAAAAACAATACAGGCATCATTCGTTTATACATGGACTGTTTAAACATTTGGGTTGGAGCACCAGCTATTTTTTTCCTTATCTTTAAACAGGGTCCCAAAAGTGCCACTAATTTAATATGTGCAACGTTACCTACAAGGCTGGGCAGAAAAATGAACTTTATCCTTAACAGCCTTTCTATGAATTACAATAGAAAAAATGCGAGCATGGAAAGTAATATGGTTAAGTTTAAACATGGAAAAATAAAGGACTAGTTGTTTAAACTGGAAAAAAAGGACAAGGTATTCTAGTAAAAAATATAATAAATTTATAACTTAAAATATTGCAGCATTAATATTTGATTATATAATGTTATAAATTGAATTAAAAAATCATCATTTGTTTTACTAAACAAAAATCGAAGTTTTTTTTTCATAATATAGCTGAGAAGGTTATTTATAAACTGAAATAATTGTTTGAAATTTGGTCGAAAAATGAGTGAGCGAAGCTTTAAAGCAGTTCTAAATGACTAAAATTGCCACTTAACCATATATTCAAACACTACCGTGCTTGAATGATCCATCATGCAAGAATTAGATTAAACGTTCAAAAGTAAATACTCGGATGAAAACACTCAGATTAAAAATATGCACCATAATAGATAGGAGGGGCGTTCGTTTTCATACCTTTTTCTTGTCTTAGTTAAAATATAGGAGGCTTTATTTTTGGAACTACCGTCGTATATATGTATTATATATATGCTATACATATGTCTCATATATAAAAGGTTATATGTCTGTCTGTTAATCTCCAAATTTTCAAACTCTATCTCTTTCGAAAGTAAAATTAGAAGAGCGCCGCTAGGGGCCTCAAACGATTGACTTTTTTTTACCGACCGTGTTTTTTATGAGTCTTTAACCGGTTAAAACAGTTTTTAACGAGTCAAAATGGGTTAAAATTTAAAAAAATCGTTATATATTTTGTACATTCATCTTATTTTCTTTTTAATTTTTAATCAGTTCATGTGCGTGCCACGTTGGTACAGAGGTAACGTCACCAGCTTTGAATGCTGCAATTTCGGTTTCGATTCTAGCTGATGGCACCCAAGCACTTTTTTCTTATCTTTGGAAATCACGACTCTATAATAATATATATGAAATCTGGACAAATGAAAATATCATATATTACTTAATTACTGAAATTTGTTGGAATAAATAAAATATAAAATATCATATTTAAGCGTATTTTACAACCGTGCAGTATTACAGGGTGGCCCAGAAGTGGTTACCTATTTTAAAATTAAAATTAATGTTAAAATACTTCACTATTTATGGGCTACACAGACACGCACGTACGCATACATACATACATACATACATACACACACCCATATAAGGAAATAGAGATCGTTAAAAATGTTTCACCGTTTAAGAATAAATAAAAAAATAGTTCTTTTCATTGAGAAACTCGTTTGCTTGGAAGCTAATTAATCTGTTGCAGTCAGTTATTTTTTCCAAGAATTTTTGTTAATCTTTATAATATTGTAGGGATCATCAGTTGTTTACCATAAAATAGTGTGTCGGGGATTTTAGACCAAATATTATTTTATCTCATGTCTCCCCAGAATGCTGAAACAACCTCCCACCAAAACAATTTTGCTACAGGCTAATTTTTGCTAACCTATAAACTATTAAAAACATTCTGCTTACATATATAGTTGGTTTTTGATGAAGAAAAGAGGGTATGTTATTTTAAAAAAAACTACAGGAATTCGGACAATTTATTATATAGCTTATCCCTAGTGTTTTATTAAAAAAACATCTTTATATATTTATACATTTTTATTTAATGTTTAATACCTTTATATTCATTATAATTTGGCGAATATATATATATATATATATATATATATATATATATATATATATATATATATATATATATATATAAACGGCTATATGTCTGTCTGTCTCCATATTTTCAAACTCTATCTCCCTCGAAACTCGCTAGGGGCCTCAAATGATTGAATTTTTACGGACCGTTCTTTTATGGTGCGTTAGTCGGTTAAAATAGTTTTAAGGGGTCAAAAATCGACCAAAAATTGAAAAAAAAAAAAAATCGCTATGCATTTCGTACATTCATCTTAGTTTATTTAAAAAAATTTTTTTTTTTTAAATTCATCTTAGTATTAAAAATTTTTTTTTTTTTAATCGGTTTATATGAGTGTCACGTTGGTACAGTGCTAACGTCACTAGCTTTGATTCTTACGATTTCGGTTTTGATTCTAAGTGATGCGATCCAAATATTTTTTTTTTTAATTTTGAAATCTTTGAAATCACGACACTATAATAATATATATGAAATCTGGACAAGTTAAAATATTATATTTAAGCGTTTTTTACGCCCGGGCACACCCTCCCTGCTATATATATATATATATATATATATATATATATATATATATATATATATATATATATATATATATATATATATACATATATATATTTATATATATATATATACATACATATATATCTGTGTGTGTGTATGTTTTAATTCTTTTATATATAATATATATGACATTATAAGTATTATTTATTTAAGCCATACATTTCTGTTATATCTAGATTTTTCCTATCAAACGAACTCGATTATTATATGACGTAAAAGCATGGTCATCATATATTAATAATATTAATAATATTAATAATATTAATAATACATGCAATGTAAGTTACACTTATATATTTTATACACTGCTGATCCAAAATTTAAGACAACTTAAAAATCTTTAAAAAGAAATCTTTTTCTTAAGGATATATTTTAAACTTAAAGGTTATGGAAATTAAAAGGTACATTCCAAAAATCTTATTTACAAATTTGCATGTTTATTAAATTAGGCTTTGTACACATGATCAGAATTATAATAACAAGAGTGTAAATTGTTAGATTTATGGTAATTTAGTTCAGTTAGAGATTAGCAATCACTGTGTAAAGGTGTTTCCATGCCTAAAGCAAGAAAACTAACCGAAGTTAAGCGCTCTCGAATTCTAAGATTCCATAAGCAAGGTTTGTCACAGCGAGCGATAACAGCTAAGGTAAATCACAGTAAAACTGTTATTTGCAACTTTCTAAAGAACACTGAGAATTATGGAAAAGCAAAATCATTTGGTAGGTCCCCTAAAATTTCTCCTGCATTGAGTAGGAGAATAAGACGGGTTGTTATTAATGACAGAAGGCTTTCTTTTAGTCAAATTAAGGCGGTTACAGATACTGATTGCAGTCCAATAACTATCAGTTTTGAAAACTGTTCTAACATTCAGACATAGTTTTATTATGTAGTCATTCAAGAAAAAACCCGGCTGTAAAATTAAGATTAAAAAGATTATGCTGTGCAACGCACAAAAACGTACAAAGCATCTGTGGCCATTCTTATATGCACAATGGCATGAAAAATTCACCCGTTACCTTTTTTTTTCGAATTAGTTCAGTATTTTGCAAAAAAATTGCACTTTGTGAAATCATCACTATCGAGAATTTTGCGTAGAATTTTTGTGATCTAAGTGATGAACATGGCGAGAGACCGCATGTAGATATTTCAATGATGAATAAACGTTTAAAAAAAAAGAATTGAACCCTGGAACGTTAGTAGACTATCGCTGAAATATAAAAAATATAGAAAGGGAGGATGACACTCAACACAAGATGGCCAGTAGGACACATGTTGTTTAAACTGACATAACTATGACTATGACAGCAGCATATTCCTTTAAATGTTTTGGCTCTCGAATATATATCCGACAAAGACATAGCTAATCAACCGAGAACGACATCATTCTATATAAAACATATAAGATATCAAAGGACACACACTCGAGAGTCAAAATAATGAAAAGAATATGCTGTTGTCATAGCCCTATTCATAATCAATAATAAAATATAATTTATAGTAAAGGTAAGTTTTAATATTAGGATACTTTCAACGCTCTGTTCCCCATCTGGCATCAATTGTGATGGATGGCTCTCGTCTGGGTGAGGCCCCGTGTTTTGATAAGCTTCTGGGTTTGACCTTTACTCCTGATCTGAAATGGAACACGTACATCAAGTCTGTTGCCAAGGTCACTGGAAAGATGGTGGGATCCTTCTACCGCTCCAGAAGATATCTCACTACTGATGCAATTCTCTATCTATATGAAAGCCAAGTACGTCCAAGGATGGAATACTGTTGCCAGATCTGGGCAGGAGCTGCTAAAAACAGCCTACTCTGCCTTGACAGAGTACAAAATAGACTTTGTGGCTTAGTGGGGGATGCCCTTTTCTCTACCCTGCAACCTCTCCCACAGAAGAGACGTTGCGAGTCTATCCTTGCTTTATCGTTATTTCCATGGCAGGTGCTCGTCTGAACTTCAATCTCTAGTCCCCATCGCCAATCTTTCACGAAAAACACCCGTCTAGCTGAATCCACTGTGAAAATTTTCCCCCACTCTATATCTGTGCCTAAATCAAAACGCGGATTCCATGAACAAAGCTTCTTTCTTAGAACTGCACGCCTGTGGAACTCTGTTCCGTCTGCCTGCTTCCCACCGGACTACAACTTGGATGTCTTCAAGTCCAATGTTAACAAATTCCTAATGAACCGCCCCCTTAAGTTAACACTTCATCAAATCTCCACACTAACGTAATGTACTTGCAATAACCCTTATCCCTGAGTGGCTTCCGGGCCTTGATAAGTGGTGATCACTGTGTAAAAAAAACAAAACTTTCCTGATAATGATAATAATAATACAGGTATTATGTAGCATGCAGTTTTTAATCTAAAATTTATTGCACAGTGTTATTTGACACTGTTTTTGGTCCAGTCAGAATCATTATATATATATATATATATATTTATATATATATATATATATATATATATATATATATATATATATATATATATTAGACTACCCGTGACCCGTTGGGTCAATATGTTATATTATCTATGGAATTAATGTATGAGCGTGACACAGATGACGTAAAGAAAATATTTTTCTGACATAACAGAAACATTTCTATGAAAGCATATTAAAATGAAAAAAAAGAATATAGATAGATTTCTATGAGTCGTTCAGTTTATAATTGTTTATTTTTGAAAAACAAAAAACAAACTTACAGCCATTAAATTATAAGTGGGTTGACATACTTATAGGTAATGTGCACTGAACAGATACCATAATACTTAATGTTAAATTCAAATTTTGATATATCTTTTAATTCAAACACGAAAAAAAATTGGGACGCCGGAAATGTACACAGTAAAACAATACGTTTTATTGTCGCGTTGATTATTTATTTGTACGCAAATTAAAAAAATACAACATATTTTCGGGTTTATTTATTTATGTTGGTCGTGTAGAAGAAAATGAATGAATGTTTTTTAAGAAAGGTTTATTAAAAATGGAGAATAAATTAAAAAATGAAGGCGGTGAGTAAATCACCGTTGTAAAATGCTCTTATGGTTGTCAACGGGTTAAAGTAGATTTATTTGTAAGAAAATTGCGTTAAAAACGAAAATGTGATACGGAAATGAACGATGTAAAATAAACGCAGAAGGTATTAACAATTGTTTATTTGGATAATTTAAACGCAAAAAAAAAACAACGATTGGGACGCTGCCAACGTACACAGTAAACCGATACATGTTATTGTCACATTATATACGCATGCACAAGCGGAAGTCGTAAACCGGATGTTGGGTTACTTTAATTTGGAAGGTTTAATATAGTATCTGTTCTGTTGTCACGATATCATCCTACTACAAGGCATCACTTCTATCTTTTTGACAAAGGGAAAGAATCCCCCCAGATTTTAATTTTTCGAGAAAAGACTGATATATCTTCGTCCGTGAAAATAACGTGCTTCCTCATGTTTTGAAAACAGAGGAAGTAGTGTACTATCCATTTCGTTATGATATCATCATCCCAGGAATTAACTCCTTCTTTTTTTCATCGTGATAGCGGGCTTTAATTCATTATTTCCTTTTCGGGGATCAATGTATTTCATTCGCTTACAATAATTATATCAATCTGGTTACATAGCAACTGTGATTGAAGGGAGCAAGTCTTTTCAAGCATACACACACATATACACACATATATATGTATGTATGCATGCATGTGTGCATATATGTGTGTGTATATATTTTATATATATATATATTCTAGCGTGGGGGCGCCTGGCTTTGCCCGGGCATAAAATACGTTTAAATATGATATCTTAATTTGTCCAGGTTTCGTATATATTATAGAGTCACGATTTCAAAAGTAAAACAAGATATTTGGGTGCCATCAGTTAGAATCGAAACCGAAACCGCAACATTCTGTTGGCGTTAGCACTGTACTAATGTGACACGCATATGAACTGATTAAAAGTTAAAAATTAAAAAAATAAACTAAGATGAATGTACAAAACAATTATTTCTATTTTTTTTACCCATTTTTGCCCCTAAAAACTATTTTAATCAGCTAAAAGTCATAAAAAACGGTCTGTACAAAATCCAATCATTTGAGCCCCCTTGAGCCGCTCTGTAACGTTTAGTTTCGGAGGATACAGACAGACAAACAGCCATATAGCTTTTATATATTAGATATAAATAGGAAAAGTGACCCCCCCAAAAAAAAAAACAGTATGTGGTTTATGTGATTTCCAAGAAGTAACTCACCACTCTGCGTTCCTGGTGTAAAATCTTTGATCGGTCCACTTTTCGTCGTTGTCGTCAAGCCGGACCCAATTGTCCAATCAAAATCATCGTCCTGTCTATTCACCCAATTGCACAAGCCTTTCTCAAAGTCACATGCACCTGGAAGAGTAAAGCAACAATCGTCAAACCATTAGTATTAGCATTGAATTTCCTCGTAACCAATATAAATTCAAACAACATTAATAAAAAAGTAAAAATAATATTGTATGAATCAGTATGATAAAAACTGCTGATTTGAGCTTTTGTTTTTTAAAAAAACATTCACTACCACTGATACTTCCAATCGAACACGATGCCCTATTTCCGAATATGATGAAATTAAAATCCTTTATACTAGTTTATGTAAATACATCTGTTATATATTTATATATACCTTTTTGTCTTCGACATGACCGAGAGGAAATCGTTACATCATCTAAACCAATCACTTCGTAGATACGTTTTCCGGCAAATCCGAAAAACTTTACTTGGAACTGTTTTATTCCGGACACATCGATATCGATTAACGCCTGCAGCCATCGACTATCTTGCACACCTTGAGAAAAAGAAAAGAAAAATAAATTAAAACCCTCGTTTTTTGTACTAATTCACCAAATCTTACCAAGGCCTGGAAGCAACTCGACGATAATCGTTAAATACACTATCGGATTAAAATATTAGCGATCTTTATCTATATAACATTCTTCTTGTTCTATAGGTGTATGCGTTTTAAACTGATATGCGAATAGGTATGTCACGGGCGCACAATCACACATTCATCAATGATACAACGGTCATTTGCCCTTGCCGTAGTTTTCGATCTATCCTACAGGTGGCGTCTCTACTTGCTGTTTCGCACTCTCTATCCGCTTCCGTTCTCTATCTATCTCTTTTTTTGCTTCAACCGTCAATGTTGTCAAACACATTTCTCTAGCCTCGGCAAGCGATACCTTCGTTTTAAGATAAAACCGATATTACATTTTTTCTTAAGGTAAAACGACACGCGTGTAAAACAACATTAACGGACTTATTTGAACACTCGGTACACATGCGTTCACAATGAACTTATAAAGACTTTTCCTGTTCATATATATACACACAACGAACATACAAAAAATATTCCAAGTTAAATAATGCTTACACGTGCACACACTCGCGTGCACCCGCACAAACACTCTCTTGTTGTTTCTACCTTGTTCATTCAATAAAATATATTCTTTGTATATACTGTAACTCGGTGTTTGTTGTCCTATTTTGAGGTCACAGTTTTGAACACACAATCTAAAAAATTGGGTAACCCGGATCCCTACAGTTCCTTCTCTAGTTAGTTCGTACGTCACACTTAAAAAACAAAAAAACAAATACAAGTTGTGAATTCATAACGGAACAAAAAAAAAGGCCAACTTTGTGGAATCTGGTTTTAAACAAGGCCAATCTGGCAACCGTGGACAAGAATACGAAAGTGACCTCCCTTTGATGTAGCCTCGTTTATGATTATTATTATTATAACATATGATTATTGTTGTACCTATTTACTAGGCCTCCCCACGGGACAGAGTTAGACACCAGGGTCGTTTTTAACATGGAGAAAAGGTACAAAAATAAAAATTGTCCCAGTCGTGAAGGATTTCTCCTCCACCGAAAGAGAACAAGAAATAGAAGTGCAGCATCTGAAGAACAGATGGTATTTATTTGCTCCCCCACCGAGCAAATTAGGCACAAGGCCGATTTTTAATGTGAGGAGTGAAGGGGAAATGGGGACCAACTCCCCGGGGAGCAGGGAAGCTGGATAGCGACAATTGGTATGAAGGGTTGCCCCTACATTGACCAATAACTTATATGTGGGGTCGCCCCCACATATGGTCTTTGCTTGCAGTATCTGCCGGAACAGATACTACACTTTGATCTGGGCCCGAAGGCCAAGTTGGTTATTGTTGTAATGCGAGAACGGAACTTCGCCGATGAAAGAAGTCATCAGAGCGTTACGTAAAAAGAATATTTGAAAGAAACAGGGCAAAAAGAAAAGAAGATTGTCTACCCAGCAGGTCTTGATTGAAAGAGTAAATTGAAGATTGTCGCTTAAAATGTGATTTTATTATTTGTATTCAACTATGTAACATACTATTACTTCATGAGTATTTATGAATGAATGATATTTATGAATGAATGATATTTATGAATGAAATTTATTCTTAGAAGAAAAATATTTAAAAATCCGTATACCCTTTAGTAGCCGGAGTAACATCATTTTATTCAGTACTATGACTCAGAGAATATGAAAAAGGATCGCTTCCACTCGATGGATGAGATAATATGCACTATGATGTGATATAAAATATTTTACAGATGCGTTTAACATTAGATTTTTTTTTTTTAGATATTTTTCATTTATGTTATTATAAGTGGAAAAAAAAATCAAGATGTTCCAGAATTCATGCTTTCAAAGAAGAGGCTGTTCAAACTAATGCTGCATTATATTGTAACCGTGAAAATAAACATCGTTTGAAAACAGCTGTAAACAACTTGAATGCCATTGTATGTACTCTTATCCACTACTTTCTACAAACTCTTCTTTTGTCTTATATCTCTACTTCTCCCGTTCTAAGGTACTCAGCACACGATACAAATCTCCCCCCTCTCTCGCTCTCTGACAACCACTCCCATTAATTGTATATCGTACACACTTTCTTGTATAAAATGTTCAGTTCTGTTTAGTAAAGCTCATTTTATGAAACTAATATGATCGAATAAACTGAGTTTAAAAACTTTGTATCCTTATTTTTCTTTTGCTTATTTACTCTTATAGAAACTAATTTTACATTATATATATATATATATGTATGCATACGAGAGTCGTGTAAAAAATAAACCGTCCTATTTTATAAACTCAAAATGTTTAAGAGCTATGAAAATGGTAGTACCATCAAAACGAGTGACCTTTTATGCCCTCGAACTTATTTTTATGTGTAGTCCCCACCATTATCAATGCACTTTTGGCAGAAAATCAAAGATACATATCCTTTTGATGCATTCGTAGAAAAACTAGGAGGCATTACTTTTGGAACGTCCCTCGTATATATATATATATATATATATATATATATATATATATATATATATGCGTGTGTGTGTGTGTGTATATAACGCTCATGCTGTAAATATAACAAAAGGAAGCAACAATCTTACCTTGTCTTGTGAATACAGTTTCAGCCGATTTGAAATTATCCGTGTTTTTCAGATAAGAAACTGTCAACATTCCCGTGTGTAGAGGAGACATATAATACCAGAAGTTAACACAAATGTCCGTTGTATCCACGTTGTAGATGGGGCTCGAAAGACTGGCATACTGACCGGGAGTTAGACCCGGTATTCTCAAAAAGAACATGAAATGCCCTGAAATTTACAAAAAGATCAAACGTGAAATAACGATAAATTATACTTACACAATTACACACACATATATATATATATATATATATATATATATATATATATATATATATATATATTGGATGATGTGAAAACATCGTTAATTCATTACCCACACAGCAGGAGCCATGTGGAAGTCATGGTGAGAAGCCTTGACTGTCATTTGAGCGGTCGGGTTCCGATCCTGGCTTGAGGCAGTTACCTGTCTAGTCGTACTGATGAGCTGTGAAACAGCGAAACAGTACTGTACGTGGATGACTAAGATAGATAGACAGACAGACAGACAGACAGATAGACAGATAGATAGATAGATAGATATACAGTCAATTGTAAAAGTTTTGAGACTAATAGATATTTCATATTTTTTCCTTAAATTATCAAGAAAATGTTTCATGCTATATTTTTCTAACATGATTTGCTAAAAATCTTTATATTTAATACTTTGGCTAATAGCTGGAGATTTTATCTCTTGCACTAAGATTCTGTTTTTGCTGAAGGTGGGATTGGGTAAATTGGCTTTATTATCAAGTCACAATGAGATATCAGCATCATGAACAGTCACAATGAATATAAAAAACTCATAAACCTGAGATTTTAGCAACATTTTGTCATTATTCTTAAACATTTTGCTTAATAAAATTTTCTTTATCTTTTTCCAGATTGAAAAAACGTCTGATCAAAAGAAAAGCGCCAAACTATCATTACTATGCATTAAAGTGGATTGAAATGCAAAGATATTTTAGCCAATGGCATTGTAACAAAGAGTACCATCTTCAGAATCATCAAATACTTCAAAGAAACAGGTGATACTCGGGCAAAAAAAATTCTCTGGACGACCAAAATTGTCGAATGCTCGCCAAGATCGTCTCTTAATAAGATCTCAGCTTAATGATCGGACTTCATCCAGTGCCATACTTGCTGAAACGTGAAATGAGGCTGGTGTGAGTGGCCCAACGCGAACAGTGAGGAGAAAACATTTCGATAGTTGCCTCAAATGAAAGAGAGCAGCAGAAAAGCCTTTTCTATCAAGAAAAACTAGTTCAGAATTTGCAGAAAATATAAAGATTGGACAGTGGAGGAGTTGGGCAAGGTGATATTTTCGGATGAGGCACACTTTCGCATGTTTGGAGCTTCTGGAAAATCCCCTGTGAGGAGAAGGAAGGGGGGAACGCGTCCGTCAATCTTGCGTGATCCCTACGGTAAAGCTTCCGGACACCGTTCACGTGTGGGATTGCTTTAAATCTCGGGGAATTGGAGCACTATTTATTCTACCGAAAAATACTGCTATAAATGTCAAATGGTACCTGAATGTGCTTAAAGATCATCTCCAAACAATTCAAGAGCAATCTCTGGACACAAACTGCTTTTTTCTAGTACGATGGCGCTTCTTGCCATACTGCAAGGATGATAACAAAGTTCTTGAATGAGAAAAATATCGAAATCTTAAACCTTGGCCCGAGAATTCACCGGATTTGAATCCCATAGAGAATCTTTGGACAATAATTAAACGAGCAGTGGATAAGCAGAAGTCATCTAACTGTGAGCAGCTGTAAGAACTTATCACTCAAGAATGTAAAAAATATTCGTGCATAGACGATTGGAAATTTATTTAGCAGTATGCCAGAGCATATTGAAACGTTGCTAAATAAGAAGGGGCGCCATTCCAAATATTAGCTTTCATAACCATTTTGTTATTTCTAAATAAATTAATTTGCTTGTATTTCTTCTTTAAATTATTTATCCAGCATTTGAAAATAAAAATAAATAGTTGGATAGTCCAATTTTTCTTGAAATCCTGAAAATTACCTGATGTAATAGAATAACCTAACATCCCTTCATGCATGAAATGAACTATAGATATATTGACCCTCTCACGTGACTTAGAGAGAAGAAAAAAAAGGCAGAAAGAGAATACGAAAAGATGTTGAGTAACTCTTATGCCACATGTATTCCCTTGTAAATAAACCCCTTTGTCTTTTACCCATAACCACGTGTTTCTTGCTGTATTCTTATTTAAAGTAAGGATATAACATTATCATTGTCTCAAAACCTTTTCCATGACTATATATATATATATATATATATATATATATATATATATATATATATATATATATATATATATATATACACGAGGGGCGTCCAATAAGTAATGCCCCTGACCCACCTCCAGTTGTCTGATCTAGCTGAAATTTTGCATGTGCAACGATTTATATATCTACGGGTTATATGGCAAATTACAGCTCTGAACTAATTGTGGTTTCTGTTTACAGGTCTTTCAACTGAGTCAGGTGTGAAATGGAGCCTGTTGAATGTCGAGCAGTGATCCGGTTTTTGTATTTGAAATGACGCACACCACAGGAGACTTTTGATGAAATGAAAAAAACTTATGGTGATAATGCCCCATCATATGACCTTGTAAAACGCTGGCACCGTGAATTCAAACATGGAAACAGCTCTCAGACCTAGTCGCCCCCCCCTTCTGTCATTGATGAGGCATCTGTCTGTCAAGTTGAGGCTACCATTTTGGAAGATCGGCACATTACTATTCGCCAAATAGCCGAAGATGTCAAGATTAGTACAGGGTCTGTGGAAACTATTATTCATGACCATTTGCATATGCATAAGGTATCTGCCAGATGGATTCCCAGGTTGATCACACCATTCCAGAAGCGATAACGCGTCGAGTGCTCGAGGATTAATTTGGAGATGTGCCAAGAAGATGAGTCAAAGTTTTCAAAAGACTGATTACACAGGATGTAACCTGAGTCCATCACTATGATCCAGAGACCAAAGCCCAGTCAATGCAGTGGAAGCACTTGGACTCACCACCTCCAAAGAAGGCAAGGGTGCAGCCCTCCGCTGGCAAGGTCATGCTCAGAGTCTTCTGGGACCAGGACGGAATAGTGATGACAGATTTCCTGGCAAAGGGTACCACAATTACAGGAGCCTATTATGCTTCATTTTTGAGGAAATTAAAGGAAGCTATCAAAATCAAGAGACGGGGCAAGATCAGCAAAGGTCGTGGTTGGAGGACCAAGCTTGGGTATTCTAGAAAAACGGTCTCCAGAACGGCATCAAACGATGGGAGAAATGCATAACTCTGGGTGGTTCCTATGTAGAGAAAGACTAATAACTGTGCCAAGTTTCGTTGCTCTACATATATATATATATATATATATATATATATATATATATATATATATATATATATATATATAAGCTACGTCTGGTGTTTGAGTACATCAATCAAGGGAGATAATAAACTAACACAGAAAATGAAAAGAAAAGCTGTCATAGTTTCAATAATGGTAAAACTCAGCGATTTGCAACTTGTACAATTTCTTAAAATCGCCCGATCCTGTATTTTTAAAACAAATAAATAAAATACATTATTTATTTAAAACACACTAGAATAAGATTCTCTACTGAACCGAAAATATTTTAATGTTTTGAAAGATTTTTTAAACGGTAAAATGCTAAAAAATAGTTTATACTCGAGAACTCGGTTACCAAAAATAATAAATAGTGGAAACCACCATTATTCTAAGAATAGAAACGGGTTGTTAGAAATTTTAAACTATAAAAAAATCGTTTCCGTGCGTAAAACTAACCCAGTTTACTAAATAATTTAATTTAATTTGTTTTATAAAACTTATATATTGTTTTATTTTCAGGTTTGACTTTATAATCGATAGCCACCACCTGGGGTATGAAACGCACATTTTCTAGCATTTTCATACAGGTATGAGGCTCTCAAATTTCAAACACATTGTTGAGAGTTGAGATCATCCGAATTTTCTACATGTTTTGAAATCATAGTTTGTTGATTTATATTTTTCTCGGAGATAATAATTGACTAAAATGTAATAAAACGTAACATACCCGCTAATGTTCGGTAGGTGTGGTCGGGTATATGCAGTTTACCTCTGTTTAATTCCCATTTCGAACGATTGTCCGACTCTAAAGTGAAGTTGCATATGTTTCTATCTTCAAAGTTGCAGAACATCTTATCATTCACAGCGACTGAAAAAACAAAAACAAAAAGCAACAATCGATAAATTAAGGTCTGACAAGAAGTGCTGAACTAAAATAGTACATTAAAGATTGTCACTTACGATGTGATTTTCTTATTTGTATTGAACTATGTAGCAAAATATTACTTTCTGAGTATTTATTTATACTTATGAATTTATCTTATTTGGGTCGGTTCTATATTTAAAATAAAATGGGCACTGTTTCCATAGAAATGTTAATAACCTCCTAGTTTCTACTTGCTATTAAATTTTCCATCCAGTTCTGCATTAAATATATTTCTCATTCCGTGGAATTTCCACAGGTCCTGCTAGTTTATGAAAATATGCATTGCGTATGATTTTACATAGTATATATATTTTTTGTAAAACTTCATTAATTAAAAAAAGTTAAAAGAACATTCTAAAATTAGTTAATGTTTATGAGTCGTGAGTCGAACGTGAGCTGCCCGGATTGTGAATCACGAAACCAATTCATTAGGTCACATAAATTGGTTTCGTGATTTTATGCCTATTGTCGGGGCCATTTTACCATATTTTTCCAAATTTTCAGTGTATATCTATTAGCATTTTGTATGATGCTGAACTCAAATTTAAATATTTTAAGGCCTTAGGGACTTTTAAGGCTAATGGGAGAGGGGGCGAATGATGCACTTGGTCATTTCTTTTTTTGCATGGTGCAGAACTCAAATTTACATATATTAAAGTCTAAAACTGCACGGTTTGTTCATTGTTCATTTTTCACCAGGATTTGACATCCCCTGGGGACATTTGGGGCTAAATGGGGGAGGGGGACATATGCTGAACTTAGTTATTTTTTATGCTTTGTTCACTGTGCACTCCCGGGGGACCAGGCATGCTTCATTTGTTTTTAATTGAACTTGACAATTCATTTCAATTACATTTTTTACTCGTGTAAAGGGGGTTTTGTTTGTTTTAAACATCATAATCATTATTACACACCACAGTGAATGACTGACAAATACTGCGATTGATCATAACAGATTAAAGCCAAATTAAAAATGATTAACTTAATTTTATAAGATTTGAATTCCAAATCGATATACATTGAAGCGGACCATAGGTAAACACTGGATTTTTTTAAAAAGCAATATTTACAAAGGCTCTGACTAATAAAAATAAACGCGTGGAAAACTGTTTTTTATATGCAAACTAGCAGGCGCCCGGCATTACCCGGTCGGAAAATACGCTTAAATATGATATTTTGATTAAAGCAGATTTCGTATTTATTATTATGTTATACTAGCATGGGTACCCGGCGTTGCCTGGGTTGACATGAAGTTTTGTTTTGAACACGCCTGCTATACTAATCATTTTCATCATGGGTAACGTGGGTACCCCCACAACAATTAAAAAAAAAATCAGATAAAAAAATGTAAATGTAATCGCCCCCCCCCCATAAGTACCTGATATTTCGGCAGAAGGGATCGCTAAGAAAACTCCCGCATTCGTCTCGTCTGAATGCGGATGCTTTTTTTGTATCCCTCAATAACGTTCATCCAGCCCTTAAGTTTACGGTAGACAAGGAAACGAATTCTACTCTTCCGTTTTTGGATGCTTTTGTGTCCAAGACATCCTCGTGTTTTCTTACTTCTGTTTATCGTAAACCAACTTTTACGGGTCTCTTTACGCGTTGGGTCTCTTTTTGCCTTACTAACCAAAAATATAATTTAAAACTCTAGCACATAGGTCCTTGATGATTTGTTCTGAAGTTAATTTGGATGACGAACTCAAATTAATCACTAAGACCCTTTGTAATAATGGTTACCCCTTGGATATTGTTGAAACTACTATCAATAAGAACATTTCTAATTTTCATAAACCCAAAGAACTTATAGCCAATAGATGTCCTGTGTACCTACGTCTACCTTGGCTAGGTAACTTTAACATCAGTGACCGATTTGCTAAGCAAATTTCTTTGTCTGTGCAACGGTGTTATTTTGCATCGAATCCGCGTGTTGTTTTTTCAACCAAGCCCATGTTGCCGTCCATTCGCAAAGATGTTCCCCCACCATAATAATTCTATTATTTATTTATTTAAATGTAGTTGCAGTGCGCTCTATTTTGGGCGAACATCGCAAAGATTAGATTTCTGTTTGAAACAACATGTACCATTAAAGATTCGTTATGCAAAATTTTCACCCTCGGATGTTCTGTGTAATACGTATGGTTCTGCGATTTGCGACCATCTTATAAATAACCATGCGTGTGGCACGAATTTCATTGCTGACAGTTTACGATCCTTAGTAAGTCGCACTCTCCCTATCATTTGAAAATTTTAGAGACTCTTTTTATTAATCTTTGAGACCTTCTCTTTGTAAGCAAAAAGAAAATCTTCTAGGACTTAATTTAGTCTCTATGTAATTTTTCCCCCGTTTATTTCTTTTTTTTCCTACCCCCGCCGTATTGATGACTTTTTTTGTTTGTTTTAAATCGTATTTTCCACGAATTAGCTTTGATAAGCGAGGAACGAAACCTGGTTAGCTAACCTTTATTTTCATTTTTTATTTTTTAAATTAATTATGCTTTTTGGTCTGTATTTAGCCAGTATATATATATATATATATATATATATATATATATATATATATATATATATATATATATAGTAATTTAAAAAATATATATGGCGATTAAGCTTAATCGCCATATATATTTTATAAATTACTAACTAGCTATACCTACGTATTGAGCACTTTTGAAGTGAATACTTCAAATTTACGCATAAATCTATACTTTCATGTATTAATTTTATGTCAGTAAATTAAGTAGTTATATATATATATATATATGAGAAAGAGAGAGAAACAGAGAGAGAGAGAGAGAGAGAGAGAGAGAGAGAGAGAGAGAGAGAGAGAGACAGAGGAGAAAAGAATGGGCGAGGAAAAAATTAATAAGTAAAAATAAATTCCGTACCTGACCTACAGTGTCCAGTAACTATTGATACATCGTCAACTGCAATTTCGCTTTTTGGCCTTGAACTTGAGAAGGCCTCTAGAATGACCTGCAATAATTAAAAGTGAATTATGAATGTTCTGATTATATTCGTTCGAGCAGTACCGCTTTAGAACTAATCCAATAGATATTAAATAATTTGGCACTTGGGCATTAGTGCAAAAGTACAACTTTGTTGGTTTTCAGTTGGGACATTTGGAGAGTGCATAGCAATAGCAGATAAGTACAATTTTAAGACAGAATCTGTCTTGCTGTTCAGATATTTTTTCTTACACATTTACTGAATTTAATAAATATAAGAAACTTGTAACACATAGTTTTATGTCCCTTCGCTAAATATTACAACGGAAAACCAAAAAAGTTCGCGCTAGTGCATAAGTGCCGATAATTTTATCTTTTAAGCTCTACACAAAACTGAACACTTTGAATTTATTTTTAGTAGATTTAAGAAATAGTTGATTCTATAAAAACTTCATAAAAAATTAATTTACTCTTTAATCCGATAAACAAGACCGAAATACTTATAATAACAAACAAATTTTTAATCGGCGAAAGTAATTTATCTTGCGTTATATTTCATAGCTAATAAAACACGAGAAAACTAATTACATTTAACAAATACTACACATCATTCTTGTCCGGGAAACATTTCTGAATTACGAGTAACGTTCCAAAAGTAATGTTTCCTATTATTTTTCCGTCCAAATAGATCAAATAGGATTCGAAATTGCATTTTTTCTGATGGTTGAACTTATGCATTCATGACCTGAAAGTTTCATATCTCTGTTGCAGATATTGACGGTGTGAGACTTTAAGACAGCAATCCCTGCCATGGACGTGGGTGTAAAGGGAGAGCTGCATTATCGAATTCCCGGGAAAAGTACATTTGAAATGTTGGTGACTACGTAGAAAAAAATTCTGGAGCACAAAATGTCGCTCTTTTTAATGGAACAACTCACGTCTTCGTAGCTCTTCAATTTTTTGACTTATACAAATAGGGGATTTATTTTTGGCAAAGCACGTTACAGACACCCATACACAGCTATTGTTCATTGCTGACAAACGTGCATTTAGAATTGTAGTAACTATGTAAAAAGATAAATTCCGAAGCACATACGTTCGCGCGTATTAATGGTCCCACTTCCGTTTTCGTAGATCTAGTTTTTAGTCGCGTGCAAGCGACTTTATAAGTCACTCCGTCGGTTGGTCGGTTTTTCGGTCGGTCGGTCTGTCAGTCTGTCCGTAACACTTTTGTGCTTGGCCTTTTTGGTTAAGATCAAAGGTATATTGTTAATAGATACTGTTCTTAGCTTTTTAAGCTTTTTTTTGTCCTTTTGGCCAAGATCAAAGTACTTTTTTTCCCAATACCCGATAAAAATCCACCCCAATCCTCACTAGGGATCTCCCCGCTTGTTTTCGGTGCCCCGAAAAACAGTAGGCGATCTAACTACTTAGATTAGCCCAGGGAGGGACCTTACTAACAACGCACTAGGCATTTTTATTTGATCATTTTTTTCTATGTTGTTTTCCCCACTCCCCAACACGAGAAGTATTCGTTACCAAATTAAGAACTTTTATTTTTCCAATGAATTGAACTATTTCACACACACACACACACACACACACACACACACACACACACACACACACACACACACACACACACACACTTATTTTAATTTAAAAAAATGCACAGACACACACAGAAATTGTAAATATATGTTTTTTGCTTAAACGCTGGGAATTCATTAGTTAGCTTCAGATTCCACAAAGTGAATGAGGTATTGTGGTAAATGTTGCCAGTCAAGAATAAGTCGCCAAAGATTCCAATTTTTACTTTAGTTACAAAGACCCTGTAACACTCGCCTCCCCAGATCTTACTCCTCACATTAAAAATCGGCCTTGTGCCTAATTTGCTCGGTGGGGGAGCAAATAAATACCCTTTTCTTGGTATTTTGGCCAAGATCAAAGTGTAGTATCTGTTCTTACTACATGCTGTACTTATGTTTGTAACTTTGTGATATAAAGTGGGGGATCACTTTTCTGTATTAATTTAATGTAAAATGATCACCCACTTAACAACCAGTCAGTCTCAAGGCTATTCAAGTTATTCTCCAGGTCATTCAAGTTGTTTTTGAAGGATTTCCAGTTATTTTTAAGCATTCGAGTCATTCTTAAGGTCATTCAATTTATCCTTAAGTTAATTAAAGTCATTCTAAGTCATTTACTTTTTATTTATTTCAGTCATTTCAGTCCATTTTTCGGTCATTTTAGTTTATCTTTAAGAATTTCATGTCAATCCTACATTCACGCATTCATTCATTACACAAGAGCACGCAACTAATGGCTATCGGCCTTGTTGAATTAAATAAACAGGAAACGTTACTTTCGAAACGTTACTTTTAAAACGTTACTTTTGAAACGGACCTCGTAGATTATGGACATGTTCAAATTGTACATTTTTGAATTATAGAGACACGTTGATAGATTTTTCAATAAGATGTTTTATTAGAGATACTGACTGTATAACACACAAAAAATCTTAATTAGATGATTTATGCAGGTAAACGATCCTCACTTTTTTAGGAGGTTGTGCATGATAAAAATATCGATCACGCAGTATTCGTTTGAGATAGCTAAATATGACGCGGTCAATCTATGCTTAAGGCATTGTCTTAACAGTTTGCTCGTACACTTTTTCAAACGCTCAGCTTGAGTTGATGTGTTGTATATGGTTTCAGCACTTTCCAAAGACAATCATTACAGAAGCCCTGATTGATTGATTGATTGTAATGAATGCATTCTTTCAACCCAGAAAAAATTTTTGTGGATGAAGTGATGTTAAAATTATACAGAGTAGCCAGAAATATTGTTTAAAAAATATTAACAATCGAGGAACAAGCAATATTGCAATGCAAAACACTTGCTATGGGCTTTCAAAAAAATTTAAAGAACAGTAAAACAAAATAAGAAAAATACTAAAACAGTAATAAAATAATTAATTCAATAATAGAAAAAAAAAAACCGTTGATGGGTGAAGTGAATTCAGTTTTATTAATAATGTTACACATCGCATACGTCTGTATTAACATCGTTTTCATAAGATAAAATGATGCGTCGTCAAGACTATTGTGATATTCTATTAGATTGACGAGAAAGTTTTTGCGGAATTTTTACTTTTGATTTCAAGTGATGTATTTTCAAATACATTTTCGTAACAATACCTTTACTTTATATATCATTTTAAAAAGCGTTTCCGCTCTATTTAATCGTTCAATTACAATCGTTTTTAGAATAATTATGTCTTCTTTTCAGAACGTTGAATAGAAGATAGACAAAAAGCAAATTCGCACAATGTTCTTATTTCAATCCAAGCTAGGCCAATAAGCTGCTGAAACAGCTTGTGATATTAACGATGCGTTTAGCCCAAGAATCACTATTTAACGCACAGTATAATGGTGGTTAAAGAAATTTCGTAGCGGCGACAAGCGTATTGAAGATGATGAGTGTAATGGTCAGTCATTTGATTTTAACCACAATCAATTAAGAGCTTTAGTCGAAGCTAATCCACGCACGACTGTTCAAAAACTTGCTTCTGAAGTAGACGTAACGTATACGACGATTTTCAACCACTTGAGAGAGATTGGAAATGCAAAAAACTTAATAAATGGGTGCCTCACGAATTGAACTACAACCAACAAATACGACGTTATGAAGTGTCATCTTCCCTTCTTTTACGCAACAAGTACGACCCGTTTCTCGACCGGGTTGTGAGTTGCAATATAAAGTGGGTTCTTTCCGACAATCGGCAACGCTCAGCTCAGTGGTTAGATGCCGACCAAGCTCCACGACACTTACCGAAGCCAGAATTTGCACCAAATAATAACTGTTTGGTTATCTGCAACACGTCTCATCCATTCAGTTTTTTTAATGCAGGCGAAGCCGTGCGGAGAAGTACTGTCAACAAATGGATGAAATGCTTCAGAAACTTCGACAACACCAAGCATTAGTCAACAGAAAAAGCTCAGTTTTCCTCCACGACAATATCCGACCACATATTGCTAACCCGACCATGCAAAAGTCGAACGAATTGGGTTACGAAACTGCCTCGTCCGCCATACTCTCCAAACCTCTCACCTACTGACTACCACTTTTTCAATATCTCGACAACTTTTTTTGCAAAAACCTAAGCAACATCAAAAACGCCTTCAACGACTTCATCGTCATAAGAATCTAAGATTTTTTATGTTACTGGCATGAATACACTTGTTTTGCGTTGATAAAAGTGTATTGATTCCGATGGTACTTATTTCGATCAATAAATCTTTGTTTGAGGCGAGATATGTTCATCTGAATTTTAAAGTAAAAAACCGAAAAAAACTTTCTTGTCGATAAATGAAACTGTATTTTATTGATTGCTACATTATTTTTACTATTCGCTAGAGTAGCAAGAATTTCGAATCACCATTTTAAGTAGTGCATGAAAATTTTCTGATCAACATATTTGATAAAGGTGAAAAGAAGTTCGTCTCACCCATTTTGATTAGGGTAACAAGAGTTGGGTTCATCCTATTTGTTAGGGGTAACAAGATTTTCGAATCCATATTTTTATTAAGGAGAAATCAAACTTTCGGATTTTTTTTCCGGTAGGGGTGACAAATATTTCGGGCCACGTTTTGTACCACCTCTTTTTGGTAGGTGTAACACGACTAATGTTATGTAGTTGTGGAACACAAGAAAAAGTTTATTTATTTATCTGTCGATCTAGTTTTCTATCTGTTTTTTGTCTATCTAGATGTATATCTATCTCGATCTATCTATCTCGATCTAGCTAGCAATCCATATGTATCTATCTACCTATCTATCTATCTCGATCTAGCTAGCTATCCATATCTATTATCTATCTATCTCGATCTAGCTAGCTATCCATATCTATCTATCTATCTATCTATCTATCTATCTATCTATCTATCTATTTATCTATCTCGATCTAGCTAGCCATCCATATCTATCTATCTATCTATCTATCTATCTATCTATCTATCTCGATCTAGCTAGCTATCCATATCTATTTTTTTATCTACCTCGATCTAGCTAGCTATCCATATCTATCTATCTATCTATCTATCTATCTATCTATCTATCTATCTATCTATCTATCTATCTATCTCGATCTAGCTATCCATATCTATATATATATATATATATCTATCTCGATCTAGCTAGCTATCCATATCTATATATCTATCTATCTATCTCGATCTAGCTAGCTATCCATATCTATCTATCTATCTATCTATCTATCTATCTATCTATCTATCTATCTATCTATCTATCTATCTATCTATCTATCTAGATAAACAAGAGATGGGATATGATGATGTTTTGATAAAAATTGTCAAAACATCGTTGAGCTATAAAATAGACAAGTTTCACCGAAAGCTCTAAAAATAGCGGACCGGAAGGACATGGTTGTGACCACGTGATCAGATTAGCTGGACATAGAGGCAAAATTTGAATTTAGATTTGGAACAGAGCGGTTGGGTTGACTCCACCCCCTTGGGAGGGAGATGGCGTGTCTCAAATTGAAGACCAAGAAAACCTGACGGGGCAAAAGAAACTCACTTTCCATTCATCTGCGTCGACACATGGAAAGTGGAATAAATCTAATATAAAACCAATAATCGTTTTTAGAGTAAACTGCATTTTGTCCAAGAGTTTTCATGCTTCCCTTCCAAGAACAGATGAAAGCCAGGTGGACCACAAGATCAACGATGTAGTTGAAAATAAAGTATGTCAAATACATGTAAGACACGCATATATCCGCATAAGAACACTCTGATCACGGAAAGAACTCACATAGGTCATAAATAGAATTTAGGTACAGATAGTGAAGATTCACTATAGACGTTAGTAACAATGACACGTACACAAACCCAACAACGTAACATACGTTTGATTCAGCACCAGTACAACATATGTTAATGATAAGTGACTTCAAAACACTATAGGTCTGCCGCTTTTTGTTGGATGAACAAGAATTTCACACCAACCTTTTTAATAGGAGCAAAATGACTTTCGAATTACCTGATGCGTCCTTTCTATATCGCTCTGTAATTTTTCCATTTAGAAAAAAAACAAACAAACAAACAAACAAACAAAACGTAGATTTAGATACTTCACTTACATTATAAGGTGATTTACTGTTGAACTGAATGTCTGCTCTGTGCCAGTTATTCGTTTTCGAACCGAAACGATGAAATATAGGATCAGGAAAAGCAGGCCCAGTGAAGATGTAGATATTGAAGGTGCTGATGTCGCTGCCGTACATATGATACCAAACCGTCAGACACTGTAGCCCATTCGGTTGCATGAGCGGACTTATCAACCGAGCTTTATCACCGTAGTGATGGCCACCACTCGGAATATATAGATAAAAACCAGCTAAATAAAAATAAATGTTCAAACAAATAATTATAACAAAACTGAAAAGAAAATTGAAAAGTATTGAAAAATAAATGACAAAAATGTCAATGTTTGTTTTCTTTAATTCGATTAAAATTGATGAAGAAAATCAATTAAATATGCTAATTTCCATCCAATATCCTGAGAAGGTGAAAAAAATCCCCCGTATTCCTTCCTTAAAATGGCTAAAACTTTTTTAGTAATCATAGAACTTGATGTCTGTCTGAAATTGGGACCATACGATTATTTCTAATTAATGACGTATCCTTTAACGCTCAATTCCGACTAATGTGCGATCTTATAACGTTAGATGGGGGGGGGGGGGTAGTGCAGTAACTTTATGTTATTAGTTTTCCGGAAAACGCCAAGTAATCTGAACATTTATTATTATTAATCGTTGTTGATGTTTCAAAACTAGAATGTTAGAAAATGTATCGAGATGAAAAACGCATTTGAAGATAAAATATTTATGTTAGAATTGTAACAAGAATGTTAACTTGATAGAATGGAATTATATTCTGGCAATTATGTTTTCACTGGAATTGGAATTTGGAATCAAAAGGCCAGTTTCAATGTGGGAATAATAGCAAATTGATTATATGAAAACTATCAGGTAATGATGTAATGAAATATAAATATAGTTTTAGATATAGACGTGGAGTTTAGTTGTTTGGAGAGGACAGCTGTCGGACATGGAATGAGATAATCTACTCGATACGAGTTGTGTGTGTGTGAGGTTGATGCGTAAAGAGTTAGACAACGGTGAAATTGCAACCCCGACAGAATAATTGAAGGAATAAAGAATAAAAGATTATGAAATCACCAATTTTTGTCCGGCGTTGTTAAGAAAAAAAAGAGATGATACGATGACAAAATGTTTATATAGCCCCCCCTCATACACAGGAATACAAATGAGGCGTTATATACACCCGAAAGTTTTTGTTATGCATACATAAAAGGCATTGCACAATATTTTATATATAAAAGATTTACAGACACTGAACTTCGGGCCAAGATCAAAGTGTAGTATCTGTTCCGGCAGATACTGCACTTAAGATAATTTGTACCAGTCAATGGAGGGGAAACCCTCTATACTGGGACAATTATTATTTTTGGTAACCAGAGTGACCCCTTTTAGGGGAGCTGGTTTTTACCTCACATTAAAAACGGCCTTGTGCCTAATTTGCTCAGTGGGGGAGCAAATAAACACCATCTGTTCTGCAGATGCTGCAAACAAAGTAATATGTGAGGGCAACGCATTGCTCTTGAAGCAGTCAGTTTTTGGTCAATGTCGGGGAAACCCTTCATACTAATTGTCACTACCAGTTCCCTCCCGGGGGAGCTGGTTCGCCTTCTTCCCTCTCTCCACATTAAAAAACGGCCTTGTGCCTAATTTGATCTCGTCGGGTGGGGGGGGGGGTGCGAATAAATACCTAAAAGATTTACAGACACCCCAATGCAACAGCATTTGTTCTGTTATGATGATTTAGCGCTCCCAGGTATTACCTCATTTTTTTAAGGGAAGGAAGTGTGGCATCTGTTCAGTTACCATGATACAATCTTCTCAGTTTTTGCCTCCACCTTTGAAGGATAGTGTATTCTAGATTAGTTTGTTGTAATACTATCCACCCAGGCATTGCCCTTTCTCTTATTAATGTACTATTGTACTCTCTTTTAAAGCTCGATTTACTGAGAGATGAGAGGGTAGGATGTGTTCGTACAATTTAGGACGAGAGCAGTCTAGTATATTCTGTTGTCATAATTAAAACTATGCATACATTACCTTCTTTTTGGAGAAAATAGCGTAGTAGCTTTGAAAGATCATGTAGTATAGATTCGTTCAACATGATTCCATCTTCCCAGGAATTAATTTAGAGGAGTTGTATGGTATATGATCATACAATTAAGAGGAATCGTAGTGTAGAATCTGTTCACTTATCAGAGTACCATCCTTCCATGTATTGCCGATTTCTTTAAAGGGCAGTTCATTCGTCATAATATATATGTTTGTTTGTCATAATATATATGTTCGTCAAGCGATCTGTTAGTAATATTAAAAACGTTGAAGTGAAATTTAAATTTAAAAACATTAAGTTAAAGCTAAAGTTAAAGTAAATTTGACTTTAATGTATTAAAAAAACAGATGTTTTTATGCAAATAATAACATTTAATTATGGACGCCTTAAATAAATGTCTTCATTAAACAAGATTATTTATCATCGCTTTACTAGCATAATCATATTTCATCAGTGCAAAAACTTTTGCCGATTTAAAAATTTCATCTTGGAGATTAAAAACTGCTTTTGAAAACCTTTATTCATAACCATAACGACATTTATTCGCTATAACTATATCTCAACTGTCAACGAGCTTATAAATGGCATGTAAAGTTCTTTTCGTTTAAATGTGAAATATGAATCTAATTCAATTTCAGTTTTCTCTTATGGTGTTAATGTAAACCATTTTAATAATAAGTAATCCTTGAAATATGTGATAATCTGATGGAGCTAGATTAGGTGAATATGCAGGATGGGGCATAAATTTTCAAGTTATTTTCCTAGGAGATATTTGGTCAGCAGGACTGTGTGAGAAAAAAACTTTATCATAATGGAAGATAACTCTCTTTCTGCTGAGTAAAGAAGGTCGTTTTCGGATCAAAATAAGTGGCCATATTGAATAAAAATCTGAATGATGATTTAATGATTTGAACGAAAAAGTTATTAATTAATCATGGTGATATTTTTAAGCAATGACAACGTGCATACAATAAATGACATTGATTTTAAATGTCGTTTCTATAAACCGGCAAAAAACTTTTTTACCGACGTCATAATACATAAAAAAATAAGAGTATTTTATTTCAATATTCTTTTGACATTATGTTAACTTACTTCCATTTGAATTGTGGTCGCTGTTAGGTCCTGTTCCAGACACGAACGTGGGGCCATTATTCTCACGCCAATCGAAATTGTCCGTTGTATCTTGTTCCCAACCACACATTCCAGTGTCAAACGTACAATTGAGACCTTTTCCAGTTACTATAAAAAATCAATAATAATTTTTTTTTTTAATTAACGTGGGAAAGAGATTATACCTTAAAAATTACGTTTATTTGAATTTTTCGAACTCCTATTCTAACCTTGAATTTTATATGCACAACGTTTCGGTTGATGTAAATTTTGACCTTCTTCATGACCAATGGCGTAGCGGATAGAATAATTAGTAAAATTCAGTGGTAAACAGTTAGATTCCTGAGGAGTGAAAATTCAGTGCGTGCGACCTAAAAATACAATTGTTAATGGCAGGACCTACCCGATCATGGCTGACGGAACAAGAACATGCTACTCCATGGAATAAATAAAGGATTCCCTGCTGGTTCTCGTGCTGATTTCAGAGTTCGACAGAAAGAGTCCCAAAATTCGACAAAAAAGATTCCCGTGTTCGACAAAAAAAGATTCCCGTGTTCGACAAAAAAAAAAAAGATTTCCATGTTCGACAAAAAAGATTCCCGAGTTCGACAAAAACATTCCTGCGTTTGGCTGATAAATCCCCGAATTCTGCAAGATACACGGAGGTTACATCGACCGAAACTTGCAAAAAGAAAAAAAAAAGAAAAAAAAAACTCAAGATGAGAACAGTAGTCCGAAAAATCCAAATAAGACAAATAATCAATTCTCATCTAAAAAATTCAGAACTGTAAGTAAAAATGATGTTCTTACAATACTTTACTTGAACTTTGTGCAAACAATTATCAGCCGCGTTTTTTTTTGTGGATAGAAATTAATTATATTTTTTCTATGAACAAGGAAGATCTGTTTATATTTAATATCCCTTTTTAAAGTCATAGCCACAATATATTTCCTTTCACACAGTAGATATTTGTTTCTACAAAGATCGTAAAAAATATTTGAAGAACGTCATTTATATGAATCGCCGTAATTTTGTCGGAAAATGTTACTTCCGAATGTGGTAATCAATTTAATGTAAATAGATTGATATTTTAAGCTGGACTGGTCAGCAATAGTCACTCCTGTACTAATCAAGCGGTGTACGTTGTGTACACTGCAAATATCCGTAGTTTGCCCCTGAATATGATATCCATTGTAGTGTCTTTTCATGTATAGACACTTGTGATTGGAAGAAATGAGTCAATGAGCGAAAAAATGTATTTCTTTATTAATCCAAATGTCAGAAATAACAGTAGCACAATAAATAAATAAAATAAACAACCAAACTACGTAATTTAAACACAAACTACGATGAACCTGTCATGCAACCAAGTTAAAAAAGGCTAACATTTCACACAATCCGATGACCTTTTATGTAGGAACTGTGGTCGAGAGGTTAACAGCACGGACTGACAACCTGGGTACTTCAGGTTCAAGTCCAGTTCATTCCATAAAATCACCTTCACTTAAGATTTTCGCAAACTTCACGCGGTCTATTAGTAAGTGTCGATGTTTTCTAGAAAGAATTCTGACTAGAAAAATATAAGAGAAAACAAAGCGAACAATAGAATGATTTATAGCTGCCGAGGTTAAACACCTATAAGAGAACAGCTCGATATAAACAAGTGAGGTCCTGTATCTGACCTTAAACTGTATCCAGTAGTGAGGCTCTAGCTTGCAGGTTTGAGGAGTGTGGGTCCACTCTTTAATTACCATTGCTCCCAGATCCATTCTGACCCGGAGTGGTAGTATCTGTTAGGGTCCCAACTATGGGTTAAATAGAAACCGACTTGAAAACAACAAATATATTCTATTAAAACATCTCTTCAAAATCTTTGGATTCGGCATTAAATAACCCGAAAAGGGTTGATATGCCGTAAGACAAAAACAGCCAACCAACCAACTAAACAAGCTAGGCGGAAGAGAAGCGAGTCAGTCAAAAAGCGACAGTAGCCACGAGTTGTCGCTGAAATTCACGCACCTTTTGCTCTCCTTGCTCCTGTCTACAGACTGAAGCTCGCAACGCGAAGCAAGAAATAAAATAATATATTATATTTTTCTAACAAACAATTTTGTCGTTGCGAGTCCCTTTTTTCTTAGCTTAGGAGAAACTACTATTTGTTCCACCTGGCTACACTACATAATACATCAGTAGAAATATGTATCTTTATACCAATGAATGCTGAAGTAACCGTTTTGCAAGTATCTTTGGAGATTATAGGGATGTTTAAGAGACAGAACAATGTGAATGTGAATATATGCGAATGCTTGGAACCCGCAACAAGTTAATATAATTTTAATTAAACTTACCATGTGATGATGGTGTTGTTCCTGTTATTGACGGTAAGGTTTGCTTTCCAATCCGAGGCAAGGCTAAATCGGGTTTTACTGAAATTTAAATAAATAAAATCAATAAAAATTAAATAATCTATTTATTGTATCACGTTTCTACAAACATACGCACACGCACACACACACACACACTTATATATATATATATATATATATATATATATATATATATATATATATATATATAACTAAATAAAATTATATAAAATTGTAAGGAGTCGACGCGGATCGATCAATGTTTCAACATTTCTATGTCTCGTCAGGACTCAAAAATTAATGAAATTAGAAATTCCACTCAAATTTAAAGTATACATTTTTGGGGATTAGTTTTTGATACTCACCGCTGATAAATTTCCGATTTTTAAACCATCGAGTAGAAGTTTTCTTTTTGATCTCAGTCTCTCTTCCAAATAATATTTCTTTTTTGGGTAATGATGGAGAAGGAGTACTTACGTGAACACGAGAATTCTGTAAATAGGATGTCGTCGATGGCAATGTCTCCTCTATGATCAGTTCCTCGGACAGCCTCAAAGATTATCTGAATAAAAAAAAAACAAAAAAAAGGCCGATAGCCATTAGTCGCGTGCTCTCGTGTAATGAATGAATGCGTGGATGTAGGATTGACATGAAATTCTAAAAGATAAACTGAAATGACCGAAAAATAGGCTGAAATGACTTAAATAAATAAAAAAGTAAATGACTTAGAATGACTTTAATGGACTTAAGGATGAATTGAATGACCTTAAGGATGACTTGAATGCTTACAAATAACTGAAATCCTTCAAAACCAACTTGAATGCTCTGGAGAATGATTGGTTGTAAAGAGGGTGATCATTTTACATTAAAGTAATACAGAAAAGTGACCCCCCACTTTATATCACAAAGGTACAAACATAAGTACAGCATGTAGTAAGAACAGATACTACACTTTGATCTTGTTGATCTTGGCCAAAAGGACAAGAAAAGCTTAAAAAGCTAAGAACAGCATCTATTAACAACAGACCTTTAATCTTAACCAAAAAGGCCAAGCACAAAAGTGTTACGGACAGACCGACCGACCGACCGACCGACTGACGGAGTGACTTATAGAGTCGCTTGCACGCGACTAAAAATTTAAGTTCAGCATATATTGCTTCGCCGATAGAAGGAAAGGTCGGAACACTGGATTTATTACGGAAGAGGCCGTTGTCGAACCACGCTGGGACTGTTGTGTCAATTTCATTAAAATGTATTTTCACCAACAAATAGATGGACTAATAAGGTTTTCCGAAAATAATTCGTGTTTATTTCTTTATGAAATAAATACCACCTTTATATTTTGTTAATCACACGACTCCAGTTTTCTTTAATTTTATTGTTCAATTCGTTTAAAATTTTAACATATTGATAGCTATTTTTACCGCAGCTCCAAATCGTATCAAGTTTCAAGAATGTAGATCAAAAGTTGACAGAGTAGTCTGTTAGAGAATCTTCATCACACAGACAGACAAACAAACAATGGTACCTTTATATGTATTTATAATTTATAATTATTGTTGTTCCTTTTAAGTAATAAAAACAAAACTTTAAAAAAATTCTTTTGAGCACTGTCTGAGGAAATTTTTAAAAAGTCGATCAGCTAGGCTTATGTGCGAGATCGTAACTTCCTGTTACTTTATCGCTTTAAGATCATCTGTATTAAACGTTAAGGTTCATTAATGTTAGCATTTTCTTTAATTCCGTTACGATGAATGGTGGCTCCGGGGTATGTTTCTTGCTAATGGAGCCAAAGATGGTTTCGTTGCTAGATTCGAATCCTTCGACCAACGTTGATCATAATCTCTGACACTTATGATCGCGTAAGTATAAAACACTAATGTTTGTAATTATATAGATAATTATTTAAAATTATAGATAGATATGTATATAAAAATATATAAACATACTTAAGTATACGTGAATTATTTACCATCAGTATTGTCTTTTTAGGGATACGGATAATGTTAACTTATGTACAGTAGGCGTATTTATGATTGAACCTTTAACACAAAGAATATTATCCCTTAGAATTAACTTAGCACTTTTATACATTGCGCGATGGCTGCGTTGCAGGCTATATTAAGAGTACAATTACAATTTACTTAAGACTGGTACCCAGTCATGTTTGACAGAACGAGAAGAAATCTACCACACGTGGATTAAATAAAATGGTTTCGTTAGGAATTACGTATAGATCTTGCTGCTCTATAATGGAGTACTGTTGTCACACCTCGGCAGGAACTGCTCGGCGAGCCCTATCCAGCCTTGATAAAGTTCAAAACCGACTTCGAAACCTAGTAGATGATGCTCTTTTCTCTTCCCTGCAAACTCCTTCCCTCAGAAGAGACGTTGCAAGCCTTTTTCTGATCTATCATTATTTTCATGACAATTGATAGATTGGACTCCAATCTATGACCCCCCCCCCTTGCAAAACGTCCACTAAAACACGTGAGTAGATACATCCTCTATAAACAGTTTGTCGCACTCTATATCTTTGCCTAAATCTAAACGCAGATCTCATGAACAAAGCTTCTTTCTCAGAATTGCCCGCCTGTGGAACACTGTTCTGTTGTCCTGCTTTCCGATTGAATACAACATCTTAGCCTTCGATAATAAATGGATAAATAATCAAATTCTACCCAATTTACACCAATTCTTTAAATTAAAACGAATTTTTAAAAAAATTCAATATACTTCGTAAATGATTCATAAATAAGTATCTTATCGATTACTACACTAGAACCTTACATTCATTAACCCTTATCCTCGAGTGGCCTTCGGGGCTTGATAAGTGGTGACTCTCAAGTAAAAAAATAAAGAGTTCGACAAGACACACTTGAAAAAGTTATGGAGGTTACATCGACCGTACCATTCTAAGAATAACATATAGGGTGTTGTGCAAATAATTCCAATTATGAACTCTTCATCTAAAAAAAATGTTCTGAAAAACAATATTTACCTTATATTTCGTTGGGGATTTGATTGGTGCCTGTGCGAATAGCCATCCATTTCCCTGATCCTGATGCAGTTCCCAGAGTGTATTATTACCGCTATATCGGAAGGCGATATAAACCCTTAAAGTTCCGACACCCGCTCCGTTCATACTGTACCAGAAAGTTAAACATCGACTTTCTCCAACAACTGGCGGGAACTCCTGACTAACATACCAAGCTTTTTGACCTGGCTTCCGCGGAAAGGAAGACTCGATGTACAAGTAGAAACCTTTTGAAATAATAAAAATAAAGCGATTTGAATATCTTATAATAGAATCCGTATCGATTACGATCGAATAAATTGTATATCGAAAAAAAGGTGCAAGTCTTTTCCTACCTTAGCGTTATTTCTTTGAAAGGTGTTCAACTCAATCCCATCATGTATCTACCCTCGCCTATAAAGCATTCTCAGCAAATACACGTCTAGCTACAACTGTAGTAGACCAAGGACGCGCATATGGCACCAGCAGCAGCAGCTCTATGCAAATGACCGAGCCGTGTGCAAGGTGACGACACAGCGAGGAAGAATAAAAGAAATAGAAAAAAAGGCAGAGATAGACGTGTTACACACGTTCGCTGAGAGCTAGAGTGAAGGACGTGTCCTAAACATGACCAAACAAGGACAAGGTATAACGTGTTCGACACGGCAGAGTTTTGTTAAAGATATTAGAGTACGAGAAGACTTTTGAACAAAATACAAGGTGTTACGGTAGAAGTACCTGTAAATAAATATCTGTTGCTTCATCTAAAAAATATGGAGTCGAGTTTTTTCTTGTTTTTGTTTCCTTGCGACTGTCTGCATACAACATGTGGGTTCCAAGTGTTGTCATGTAACGACTATGTTACAGACACACTGTAAAAATATTTATGTCTTTTTATATGTGCATGGAGCTAAATGGGGCATCCACTAGGAGAGTTCCTTTTCGAGAACTAAATGCCTTTGGCATAGATGGGGATTCAGCTCGTTTACACACATACACACACATGTGTATCTTATTAAAATTCTGTGACTAATTCTCACCTCTCATTACACATGTGTGCTTCTCACCTGTATGTGGTTCACACACTATTTTCGTATTTGCTATGAATCGATTATTGATTAAAATTAAAAAAAATAATTAGAACAGCATAAAGTAGTAAAACACTTTCATGAGCAAAGTTTATTTTCTAGAACTATCTGTCTGTGAAACTCAATGCCACGAACTTGCTTCCCTTCTAACTACAACATGATCGTTTTCAAGTAGAATGCTAACAAATTCTTGTTGAGCCGTTCTCTTAAATAATCAAATTCTATCCATTTTCATCTATCATCTCCAACCCTCTAGGTCTTAACGTACAACTGAAAAACTCATTAACACTTAATCTCGAGTGGATTTAGGCCTTGCTAAGCGGTGAGTCATTAGTACAAGATAGTGTGTTTAACTTCTATTGAGTTTCTTGTATATTAATCCTGTATGACCTGGTTGAACTAATTCGTTCAGTCGTAAATAGATGAATATAACGGCATAAATATAGTGAAAATTACTTCAAAAACGCCTTGTATGTATTAGTTCAGTATCTAGATTGATGCCAGATATCTTCAGTTTGCAACTGTCTATTTCTTACAGTCAGTATGCCGCCATCTGTCTCAGAAAGTGGAAGATTTCATTTGCTGTCATAAACACACCCTTTCCAAGCACTATAGATAATAATTAAGGCAAGTTTGTGAAATGCAAACATTTTCAGTGGTAGTTTATCTATTGTACTTTATAATTTTCCAGTTTGGAGATAATCATAGTATCATTACCGTTTAAAGTAACTTAAATAAACAATAAATATTTTATAATCATCTACATCATAATTAAGGTCATGAAGGGTTACCTGATGAATATATAAACTCACTGCTTGCTTCCAAAATGGCCACTGATGTTCATAGTGATATAACGAGGTTTCATTCTGTGTGATAAATATTTTTTGAAAAACCTTGACTAATCTTCTTCATATATTTCAAAATCTAGCCTCGAGCACTCGACACGGTCTCGCTTCTGGAAAGGTGTCAGCAACCTGGGAATCCCTGACGGAGACCTTATACATATGCGATCAATCATGAATAGAGCTATGCCAACAGCATATTCTTTTCATTGTTTTGACTCTCGAGTGTATATCTGTTGATATCTTATATGCTTTTATATAGAGTGATGTGGTTCTCGGTTGATTAACTGCGTCTAACTGTGTCGGATATATACTCGAGAGTCAAAACAATGAAAAGAATATGCTGTGGTCATAGCCCTAGTCATGAATTATAATTTTCACAGACCTCGTCTTAATCTTGAGTTCTTGCACTTTTTTTTCCATTAGTCACACGTTGATCTTCCAAAATATCTGCTTGAACTTGACTGACACATGTCTAATCAATAGCAGAAGGGGGCAATAAGGTGTGGGAGCTGGTTCCACAGACTTCCGGGCATGTTTTAATTAACGATTCAAGCATTTTACAAAATCATATGATGAAACATTATTACCATACGTTACTTTTATTTCCAAAAAATTCTTCTGTGCCCTCTTTTCTAATACAAAATCCGGATCATTACGCGACACTCAACAAAAGGCTTCGTGTGTATTTGTGTTTTCGTAATTAAAATCAATACATAAGTACACAACGACTATTATTAAAAGAATACTTTATAGAAAATATTGTCATATTTTTTATACGTATAATAGAAGGATATGATTAAAAAAGATTAAATGTTTTACTTACAGACACTAGCGATAGAAACTGACCAATCAAATGGATCCACGTTCTGCTAGCAACCATTCCGAATCGAGAATTACTTCGTAAATATATTGAATCTTTTAGCATTCCCGCACATAATTTTTTCGTGTGGACGCGAGAAAGATTTTTGCTTATTGCCTTAAAAATTTTAAAATCCAAGACTTATACAGGACAGCTACCCACCGAAAACTCTTTATCTCCAGGACGTATACAGATTAGCTACCTATCGGAAACTCTTCTGAAATTAAACGTGGCTTTCAATTCAAAAGTGAATTGTTATGAATTATTAGGTTATCTTATTATTTGCTATATCTTAAGCTTTAAAATGTATTCTTAGGAAAGAGTGCCAACGTTTTTTTTCTACCTTGGGACGTTTGTTTCGTGTGATCAGTCAATGGACCGGTCTCTACGCTTGAAGTTTTTCCGGATCCAACCATCCAATCGAAATCGTCTCCCATATTCACATTCATCCATGTGCAACGGCCATAATCAAAATCACAGTCACCTGGAAAGAAAGAAATCAGAAAACAATTGTTTATTAACGCATACATTCATAGCGATAAGCATGCTACAACGTCTGGATTTATTCTCGTATTCGCATTTGTTTTCCCAAAGACTTTTTGAATAATGTACTTATGGAAGAGCCCACGTGAAGGCTGTCAACATTTATAAGTTAAAGTGGTGCTACAGAACGAACGGAACTGGAACACGGCATACCTATGAAGACAGCCCCTTCAAAACAGAGCGCGGACGCACCTATGGCAGCTGTATGTAACTGACGGAGCCGTGTGCGAAAAGACGTCAGGGCAAGGAAAAAGGAAAAAAGCAATCTAAAAAGAAGAACGTGTGCACAGACTGATGATCACATTAAAAAAGGGCAGAGGTAGACGTATTACACATATAGACCGAAAGCGACAGGTTTAAACAAAAGACAGGGCGTTATTCTGGAAGTACCTGGAAATAAATGTCTGTTGTTTCAACAGAAAAAAATATGAGTCGAGTTATTCTTTATCTTTATTACGTTGTAAGTACGTTTACATATTGACACGTGTGTAAAAGTTTGTATTGTTCCACCTTTTGCTATTTTAGTTGCCCCATTGCTAGACGGTTAAGCACACAGGGTCAAGTGTGAGTTCGTCGAAAATGTTTATGTTGAACGAACTAAGATTCAAACTTAGCACACCCAGGTTTTACTCTGTGTCATTAACAACTTAGTCACTGTCGCTTCACCTATCATTAGTCAGTTTATCCCCGTTATATCCCAGTTGTTTATTAATTCGATGTAGCAAGTTTTAGCCTTTAAAGACACAAAGAAAAAAAAGTATCGTCTAACATCGCTGAAAAAGAAATAACGAGGATTCAATGCGAATTTTTTATCGAATTGCTTAAGCACAAAAGTGTTATATTGTGGGATTGTTTTTTTTACACGATAGTCACCACTTATCAAGGCCCGGAAGCCACTCAGGGATAAGGGTTATTGTACGTTAGTGTGGAGAATTAATGAAGTGTTTATTTAAGAGGGCGGTTCATTAGGAATTTGTTTACGTTGGACTTGAAGAAATCAAAGTTGTAGTCCAGAGGGAAGCAGGCAGACGGAACAAAGTTCCACAGGCGTGCAGTTCTAAGAAAGAAGCTTTGTTCATGGAATCCACGTTTTAATTTAGGCAGAGATAAAGAGTGGATTCAGCTAGACGGGTGTTTTTCGTGAAAGATTGGCGAGAGGGGACCAGAGATTGGAGTTCAGATGAGCACCTGCCATGGAAATAACGATAATACAAGGATAGGCTCACAACGTCTCTTCTGTGGGAGAGAGGTTGCAGGGTAGAGAAAAGGGCATCCCCCACTAAGCCACGAAGTCTATTTTGTACTCTGTCAAGGCAGGATAGGCTGTTTTTAGCAGCTACTGCCCAGATATGGCAGCAGTATTCCATCCTTGGACGTACTTGGCTTTTATATAGATAGAGAATTGCATCAATAGTGAGATATCTTCTGGAGCGGTAGAATGATCCCAACATCTTTCCAGCGACCTTGGCAACAGACTTGATGTACGTTCCATTTCAGATCAGGAGTAAAGGACAAACCCAGAAACTTGTCAAAACATGGGGCTTCTCCTAGACGAGAGCCATCCATTTCAATTGATGCCAGATGGGGATCAGAGCGTTGATGATGTAAAGATAGGACTTTGGTTTTATATGCATTAAAGGTAACCAGCCACGTCTTCCCCCACTGAACCACTCGCTCGAGATCAGAGGAGAGAGAATCAGAGAGAACTTTGTCATTTACAGCCTTTGATGTGTTGCCGTAGATGGTCGTGTCATCAGCATAGATGTCAACGAATGATTTAAGTATGTGTTTAGAGAGGTCATTGATGTAGATCAGGAAGAGAGTTGGGCCCAGGATTGACCCTTGAGGGACTACAGCATTAATACTGCAGGCCTCTGATTTTTGTCCATCGACCACTACTCTTATGAGCCTATCGGAGAGAAATGATTTAATGATTGAGAAAACATTTCCAGTTATACCGTAGCTGGAAATCTTGTGAAGTAGGCCCTTATGCCATACCTTGTCGAAGGCCTTTTATATGTCAAGGAGAAAGGAAGCCTTTGTCAAGAGATTCACTAGTCCTGTGAGATATAACCGAGTTCGACAAAATACACCTGAAGAAGGTCGGAGTTTACATCGACCGAAACATTGTGAAAATCACACTCAAGATGAGAACAGTAGTCAGAAGATCTCTTTCTTTGTTAACAGGTCAATTCCATTGTTTAGATAAAATTGAATTCCTAAATATATTTATTACATAACTATCTTTGTAATATTTTATTGTTCATAAATCTAAATCTCAGGTGAAATTCTTCCTTTACATTTTAACAAATATTTTAGCTAAATATTCCTATCTTTCAAAACATTCTCTTCGCATATCTTTTCTACATAACAGTTAACAGATCAATAATAATAATAATAATAATAATAATAATAATAATAATAATAATAATAATAATAATAATCGTCGAGACCTTTGCATTGCCCTCTATAACATAACACAGATATTACGCTGTGATCATAGCCAAAAGGCCCAACATAATAAAGGGATTTTATGAGTGTTCTCGTTTAACCGATCCAGTAATTTATTAGATTTTTATGTTAACTGTGTCTTATAATATAGAATGAATAGTTTAAACGTGTGATTTGTTGAAATTATATAGTTTTAATTAAAATCTAAACACATCATTATACATTGTTTATAAATGTCTGTCTTTTACATATATTAATAATAGCTGTAATTGCTAGCTCTCTATTGCTTTGAAAAGGTAGCTACTTGAAACAAACCGTTTAAATAGTAAACATTTCATTTACAAGTTCTTATGAATGCAAGAAACAAACTTTGATGTTTTTTCATATAATGTATATATCTATAAAAATGAACGTGTCTGTGTGTCTGTGTGTCTGTCAATTTTTAGTCTACAGACTCGAAATTTGAAATACAGGGTACTGAGATTTCGGAAAATCGATGTGATCGGTTTTCGGCCAGAAATTACTTTGTTAAGGGGTCAAAGTTCAATGATTTGACCTTTGAGACCTCTACCAAACTCCTCCGACAATTTTGGGTCTAAACACTTGAAATTTTAGATATAGGTTCCTTGGACATGGATCTAACTTACTAACTTGATTTGAACCCAAAACAAATGTTGAGGAGTCATAATAGGGGTCAAAGTTAAAAAAAAATTGACCGTTTATTTTTGCTCAGCATACACTGCCAAACACCCGGGCAACGCCGGGCACCCATGTTAGTTAGATAAATATTAACATCTTGATAATTTTGAGAAATTTCTTTATTTTTTAATAAAACTAAATATTATAAAAATACAAATTTGGCGTCGATAGATAAATAGAGGGAATGAGAAAGAGTGTAAGAAAGAGAGAAAGAGAGAAAGAGAGAAATAGAGAGAGACACGGTGAAGTTGAAGGAGATGGAGAGAGAATGCCATTCCCCCTTTTTTATTGTTTTAAAAAACCTCACAGAAAGAGAGTGGAAGAGAGATAATTAGGGGTAAGTCTCCTCTCTCTGTGAACTGTCATACCTCCTCGGTATATATTTTTTGTTAGCTAAGACAACATAGTTTCTATTAAAGTATAATAACTTAATGAGCATATTTGAGAAAAAAATTCGTAATTTATTTTTTTTATTAAATTAAATTAATTTATTATTGTTAATATCGACAAAACTATTGCAGATATATAGGAAAAAATAAACATAAAATTACAAATGTATAGTCCCATATTAATTGATTATAGGCCGATTAAAAAATAGTTATGAAAATTAGACAGATATATAAATGTCTATGGATCCCCCTTCAGTATTATATTTACCGTATTTCAGTGTTGTGTTATTTAAGACTTTTACCCGATCATAGCTGAACGAGATCAATTTACCCCCATGGATTAAGTCAGTTTCATAAAGATTCCCGAGTTTGGCAGGACGCGCAAATCGGTTGTAAATCCAGGCAATCTCAACAAAATGAAACTTAAATATAATCAGCAACGGTTTAGCTGATTTCAAGGCCCGCATTAAAGTTAAGGTCAAGATTAAGTCATATTGGCTAATCATCTAGCAAACATAGCCGGTGATATAAATGCAATATTAACGCATATAAATACCATTTATAAGCTACGTTACCTCCAACTTCGCATTCTCCATAATTGATAATTATGTCGTCTATAGCTATGTCTCCGCGTTCGCCACTTCCAGTAACACCTTCGAATATCAACTGCAAAAAAAAAACAACAAAAAACAAAAAAAAAATGATTTTTAATTGAAGCACATGAAGAGTATATAACGCATAATCACGTTAACAAATCATTTTCCGTTAGATCACCGAAGTTAAGCAACGTTGAGCCTGGGTAGTAACAGATGGGTGACCAGATAGGTAAGCGATTCCGGAATACCAAGCGCTGTATATAGGAGGACGTCGACACCTGCTGCAAAAGTTGCAAAAACCTAACATCGTCATTTTTCCTAATAGGGATATGCATGCGACTGAGAACCGTTTGTGAATTTAATACTCCCATGAAACTTCTTCCTTCAGAGGAAGCTAGTTAAAACCGCTCTCATTTAAAGAGAACATTTATTTCCTAAAGCTTTTCATTCTATCTCCGCTATCTCTCTCTTTCTTTCTCTCTTTCTTTCTTTCTCTCATATACATATACAATACTACTTGCCCTTTCTACAAGATTAACTTTTACTTCAAAACAAGTTCAAAATTATATTACTTCATTATTTCTATTATGTTGGCCGAGGACGGTTTTTAGAAACAAACAAAAAACAAAACAACTCTATATATTCAAGTAAAATTGATGACCGGTTTTGGATAAAATTAACTCGACCCAACGATTATAAAAAAAGTATTTAAGGTAATCTAGTAAGGCCTAATTCGTTTTTAAATCATATATTAGGCTGGTGCAAAAGTAATGTCGTTTTTTTTGACAGAAGGTTGAACGTCAAAAAACGACATTACTTTTGCACCAACCTAATAGATAGAAATTGTAAGTTTCAAGACGTGAAAATAAATACTATATATATATATATATATATATATATATATATATATATAGTATTTATTTTCACGTTTTGAAACTTACATTTTCTATCTATTAGGTATATATATATATATATATATATATATATATATATATATATATATAGTATTTATTTTAACGTCTTGAAACTTACAATTTCTATCTATTAGGTTGGTGCAAAAGTAATGTCGTTTTTTGCCGTTCAACCTTCTGTATAATATAATATATATATATATATATATATATATATATATATATATATATATATATATATATATATATACTTGCGGATAGACACGACGTTGCCAGGATTAAAGATGATCCACGAATGTTTCACACTCCCATATTTGTATTGTCATCGAAGTCGGTAAAATCGCCCATTTTTCAATCAAATCGATTGATTCTGCTCTAAATGAGGATATATCGCGGTGCACCCGGAGGAAGTTTTACATGCTACCCCGCAGTGACTTAGTCCGCAATACATTGTAGTCTATATTGCATTATAGAGAACCTAGAGTTAATTTTATAAAATTATTTTTAATATAATGTCTTTAATTAAAATTTTAAATGCTAAAGTAAAATATCACGGTTTAATTGTGCTTTAAACGGAAACCTTGATTTCGATCGCGCTTCAGTCTTATAAAAGAATCTACTGTTGATTTTATATCTGTCCTTTCTGCTTGTTCGGGGATTATGGTTTGAATGTAAGCTTAAAATGTATCACGGTTTAAACATTATGTTCTGTCGTCTGCTGTTGACACGGTTTGACAAGCTTTCTGAATTTATCTTTATATAGAACTAAATTCTCTCTCTTTTCCTATGATAATTTATCGTGGCTGAGCGGTTGATACCGTGCTGCAGAATCAAAGGTGACTGAATTCGACTCTTTTGACTAGTCGTAATTATTGATTCCTGATAAGTTTATGATTGCATTAGCATGAAAAACTAGAGTCTGTAGGTAAACAATTGATTATATATATATATATATATATATATATATACGTACACATACATACACACATATATATACATATACATACATATATATATATATGCATATACATACATATATATACATGCATACATATATATACATGCATACACATATATATACACGCATACATATATATACATACACACATACATGCACACACAATATATATATATTCCCAAACTTCTTTAGACTATATATATATGTATATATATATGTATATATATATATATATATATATATATATATATACATACATATATATATATCTCGATTGTGAAAAGATAATACCTCGACTAAGACCAGAGGCTTTTTTGTCGACTGATGAAGTCTGTTTAGACAGAAACAGTAGATTTATTTTCTTTACCTAAATTGAATAAAATCATATCTTGCCCGTTTTATTGATCACTATCAACAACCTCGTTGAAATTCAATGATTTTTTACTCACATATGCAATTGTTTTTTTGTAGCATACTATATATCTACATCTTCAATAATAATGACTCATTATGACTGTAATGCCGGCTGAACAATTCAGGCCCTGGATTCGAATAACACTAGCCCGAACTTCTTACCGCACAGTCATCGTAACAATCACATTTAAAGTACGAAATCAATTAGTCTTACATTTTATTTACAATATATGCAATCAGATGGTGTATAACCTAAATAGTTGTTACTAATAAACATTGAATGTTACCTGATGAGGGTTCTCCACCACAAGTTTCGGCAATTCCACTTCCGCCAGCAACCAGTCTGTTCCTTGTTCACCGACTATCTGCAAGTAATTGTCGGTTTCGTATGTTGTGTTGTCCAAATCGTGCACACGTATCTATTAAAAACAAAACAAAAAACAAATCGAACAGCATAAGGAAGAATCAATATGTGTGAGGATAAAGAGATTGTAGAGGACAACACAAAGTAGAGCCAAACATCGTCTTAAATTATTCCAGAGATTTTCAGAAGAGATTCCTAGATGGTCACGATAACAAGAGTGATTCCATATACTAAGATAAGCGATTTTTATTCTTAGATGAGATTTGATAAATTGTTTTATTTGGATTAATGGAACTTCTATTCCTATCTTGTTTTCTTTTTTCTTGGGAGTCACCACTTATCAAGGCCCGAGGGCAAATCAAGGGTTAGGGTTAATTAATGTAAGGTGGTAGTATAGTAATCGTTAATGGCATAAATTTGGCAGAATTTGATTATTTTGGGGACGAATTAACAAGAACTTCTTCACATTGGATTCGAAGAATACTATGTTGTATTTGACTGGGAAGCAGTCCAACGGAACAGTGTTCCACAGGTGGGCATTCTAGCAAATAAAACTTTGTTCATGGAATCTGCGTTTAGATTTAGACAGGTAGAGAGTGGGGAAAATCTTGGATGTTATTCTTATCAATAGTTCAGTCGATAAAATCTCAGACTTTCTTCGGATTCACACATTAAGTGGCGCAACGGATATAAGTGCAAAGGGATAATCAGGTGAAAGTTTAATATTTTGTGGATTAACGGTTCAGATCTCAGTACGGGCAACACTAAAAATAGAACTACTCTACGCGGACCTGACTGACGAAACGAGTCAGCTCCGTGGGTTAATAAAAAGTTCTCTACAGATTCTTGAGTTCGACATGAATATTCTCGATTTGAAGAAGACGCACTTGAACAAATCATATGTTACATCAACTGAAAGGTTGTGAGAATGACATCAGAGATAAATACAAATATAATAATCCAAATAAAAACAGTTTCTTTTAATTGCAAAGCATTCTAAGATTATCTTTATATAAGGATAGATAATAAGAGTTAAATAACATATATCTTCATTATCCTAAAGCTGATAATACCTAAATACATTTTTTTTTGCTTTTGAAGTCACGACTCTATAATAATATATACCAAATCTGGACAAATTAAAATATCTTATTTAAGCGTATTTTACGACCGTGCAAAGCAGCCCACCCCAGTCTAATATATAAAAGGATATATGTCTGTCTGTCTGTCTGTCTCGATATTTTGAAACTGTGTCTCTTCCAGAACTAAACTCGCAGAGCGGAGTTAAGGGCCTCAAATAATTGGATGTTTTATGTGTCTATAGCTGGTTAGAATAGTTTTTAAGAGGTCAAAAATGGGCTAAAATTGAAAAAGAATCTTTATACATTTTGTACATTCATCTTAGTTTAGTTTTTTTATCAGTTCATGTGCGTGTCACGTTGGTACAGTGGTAACGTCGCCAGCTTTGACTGTTACCGTTTTGCTTTGGGTTTCGATTCCAGCTGATGGCATCCGAATACTTTTTTTTGTTTATTGTTGAAATCACGACTCTATAAGAATATATCCGAAACCTGGACAAATTCAAATATCATATTTAAGACCGGACAGACCGACATACTGACAGACATACAGACCCATGGCCTTTTATATATATATATATATATATATATATATATATATATATATATATATATATATATATATATATATATATAAACGGCTCTATTTTTGTCTGTCAGTCTGTCAAACGAAGTGAATTTTTTGTAAACACACTCAGGTTTATCACATATTTCATTCGTTAAATTTTTATGTAAACATCGACCTAATGCTTAAGTCGCTAATCAAGTACTAAAGCCGACAGTAAAATACCCTCCTCCAAAATGTTCCGAACAAGATGCATATTGCAAATACTACCTGGGAATCTGTTTAAGTTTTATTTTTATACGCTTATTGTTTTATTTTTCTTTCTTATTTCAAATGGTTTGCTAAAAAAGTACGTGCCACATAAGACCATTTTCGAGGTCAAAAACTATGTAGTATTCGATCGTTATACACTGACTTATAAAATCAAAATGCATAAACACGTTTGTACACATATCGTCTGTGCATACTCGATCCTGAAAAAAAGAAGAAGAAAAACACGTATTTAAATTTGTCCTTTTATTACTCTAGTTTAGGAACCGTTTTCTAAATCATATTTTATTATTATTCTGTATGAATGAAAAACACAAAGTCGCCAGTTTAAATAACATTTGTGCTCTTAATCCTCTTGTGTTGAGTGCCATACTCTCTTTTTATGTTTCAACGGTAGTTCACCAACATGCCAGGCTTCCGCTTTCCTTTAAAACATTTCTACATTGCTAAAATATCTTGAAGCTATCTCTCGCCATTTTCATTACTGACGTAATTCTCAAAAGTGACAATTTTGAATAAAACTGCATCTAATATGACAATAAAGGGTTAGAAATAGATTTCCCACGGCATTGTGCACATATAAATGGCTACAGATGTTCTGTAATTTTTTAGTGTTGCATAACGTTATTTACAACAGTAATTGTAATTTATTACAGCTTATTCATAACAGTGTTCTTTTTATATCTATTATTTACGATAGTAATTGTTATTTATAACAGTGTTATTTATAACAGTGTTGTTTACAACAGTAATTGTTATTTATAACAGTTTATTCATAACAGTGTTATTTATAACTGTTATTTACAATAGTAATTGTTATTTATCACAGTGTTATTTATAGCAGTACTATTTCCAGCAGTCACTGATATTTATAAAAGTGTTATTTATAACAGTGATATTAACAATAATGTGTACGGCATAATCACGTTGACACACCGGTTCCCGCAAGATCACCGAAGTTAAGCAACGTTGAACCTGGTCAGTAATAAATGGGTGACCATTTTGAACTACCAGGTGCTGTATGTGCTCTTCGCTTATCTTGGCATTGTTTTCAGTCGCCGTGGACTCTTTCTTGCCACTGGACTCAAACCGTGCCGATTAAGGAGAGGTGTGTTTGATGATTGCGTAATCCTTGCTTCACAATTACACTCGCAGCTGCCCCTACAAGAGGTATCCTTTCTCTTTCGAGACTGGACGGAGGCATTAGATTAACAACAATAATTGTTATAACCCACCTAACAAAAATTCCACTTTTACTTACCCTGACGTTAAGTGCTCCCACGTCCTTTCCATACATGTTATAATAGAATTGAAGACATTGCTCATCTGGAACTGCTTTATAGATCGGAGATAACATTCGGGCGGTGTCATTCAGTTTTCGTGGGCGCGATGCTTCGATGTATACATAATGACCTGAAAGAAAAGACATAACAACCAGTATATTATAATTTAATCGTGTTTTATTTATCATACACACTTTAATAAAGATTAATATTTATTTATTTGTATTTTTTATATAAATAAATACATATCATCATCTATCATACAACAGTGTGTGAGTAAAAACGATGCCTTAATAAAACCTTCGGACGACACCTGAAATGGACCTGGAAAGAAATCCCTCGCTATAAATAAAAAAAGTCAACAGTAGGCGTTACTCTTTAAATAAACATCTATAATATAAATCTCACTTGTCTGTTTAAATGTATGTATGTATGTATGATGTATCGCAGAAACTTTCAACAGATCCGACAGACTTTAACGAGAGTGGTGTCATATTAAAGCTCGACCTTCGGGCGAAACATATTGAAGAATTTGCTAAAGCCATTATTTCCTTCACCCTCAACTGGACACATTGCTACAAGGAGGAACCGCTTTTTCGCCGATATTTTCGAAAGTCATCCTCTCTTTTGGATTGACTAACCTTAATTTAAACATTTTTCACTTCCGATTTGGCGACGGGCGCAACAGAAAAGATGTTATGTTTTTTTCCACATTCTTTTCCTCCTTCGCCGTACGGGTTCGAACCTGCTTGCCTACTAGCATTTTTTTTTTGCTTAACACACGTTTCCGGAACCCAGGCTAATATATATATATATATATATATATATATATATATATATATGTGTGTGTGTGTGTGTGTGTGTGTAGGCATCGGAAATATGGTTCTAGGTTCAATTGTCGGCATCCGAGAGGTGCAAGTCTAGCGGCACTGATGAGTTTTGATACAGCAAAACAGGACTATATGACGATGACTACAAATATATTTTAAGCCCCATCCTTTGGGTAGAGCACTGTCGTAAATAATCTCAGCCGCCACTTAATTGTAGCACTATAAAAGTGGTGGACGAATGTTTGTTTAAAATAGAAATTTGGCGAGGTTATTTGCGGGCACCGCTCCCGTGGGTCGATTGGTAGTATTGCTGACTATCAACGCGATGGTTCTAGGTTTAATCCTCCGCTTGAGAGGGGTGCTAGTCTAACGGCACTGATGAGTTGTGATACAACGAAACAGGACTGTATGTCGATGACTACATATATATATATATATATATATATATATATATATATATATATATACTAGCAAAAGTACCCGTCGTTGACTAGGTTCAAAAACAGCCTACAGAAAATGGACTCTGATTTATGAAAGTATGATAGGTTATGAAAAGGAAGGGTTGTAAAGAGATAGCTTCGAATTTGGGGGTATCGAAACCAAAGTAAAATAAGATGAAAAAATAAAACAGATAAACCCCATAATTTATTATACCATACCTGTTCACACTGAAACACTTATCACAATATTCTGTGGGGCTATATTAAAAAACCCTGTTAAATTTTGTGACATATTTACATTCTATGGAGATCAGGAGCGAACGAACACCCAATGATTTTATTATACCATATTTCTTCAAACTGAAACATAATTATCAAAGTATACTTACGCAAATAGATATGAAAAGTCTTGTGCCTATTTCCATTCTATGGAGGCCAGGTGCGAACGCAGACTCCACAATTTGATTATACCCTCCATATTTAAGTTGAAACATACTTATCAAAGTATTCTTATGTACATCTATGTCAAAAACACTTGTAAACGTTTTTTTTAATTTTTAAATTTTTTATTTCCATACTTTGGGGGCCAAGGGCGTAAGCAGACCTCAATTTTTATGAACCACCCTTCTACCAGATCAAACATGCCCATTCACGTGTCTCGATACATCTTCTATCATTATATGTAATCAGGTTTTTAAATAGTCAACTATATAGGAGCCTATTCGTGACCACACACACACACATTCAGCTTTATATATATATATATATATATATATATATATATATATATATATATATATATATATATGCTTGCAGACGGCTCAGCGTTGTCCGATTGTAAGGTACTCTTAAATATAATATTTTAATTCACGCAGATTACCTATTTATTATTGCAAGGACTATTCTCCATCAATAATTATATTGAACCTAATATATAGCAGTAAGATTAAAACGAAAAAATATATATTTATATAAACTGTGTTAATCGCTTTATTGCATATTAGTAAAATACCAATATTTCACTGAATATACGTCACAAAAATGAAAATTGTATCGCTTTATTGCAAGTCTTATAAAATGCGAAAAAAAGGGGGGCGATTAAGAGTTGTTGAAAAGGAAAGGATTGTTGCTGGACTCGTAGAAAGATTGTTCATTGCTATAGACCTGGAAAGGGACCCAAAAACTTTGGCTTCATTCGTGAACAACTCCAACACCAAATCCAGAAAGGATAAGGGCACCAGGAGAAACCTGTCACATCGTGATATTCGGAAAATTCATAGGAAAGTCAACCGAAGCCGAAACAAATAATAAAAGATACATTATCCAATCATTGCAGTGGTTGACTATATTCTTGAGTCTAATATTCTCACTTTCAAAAATCAATATCTAATTCAGTTCTGAACCAAATTTCTAAACTGTTTGCGTTGTTGAAAAGGACACTGAGCTAGCTACATTTTTACATTAATAAATCGAAACTTTAGTGACTAGTAAAAAAATTACATTAAAATGTGCGAGTGGGGAAAGTCACGCGAGTGTCCACATTTTAGTGATGGGAGGATTCCAATATTTTTCCTGATTCCGAAATCTCTTAATATTTAACTATAAAGTTGTTATTTTTTCCGATTACACATTTTAAGTTTGCAAATATTTTCTCAAACGTGAAAATGCATTCGTTGGGGGGGGGGTGATCTATAGATTTTAGTTTGACTGTAGTTTAAAAATCAATAAATAAAGTGCTTCCATTTTTACAAGAGCTGGAATCGCTCCTAGATCCAGACAGACCCGATGTAATGTGTTGAATGAGATGGCAAGGAACATCTAAACTCTTCCGACGCCTTCATTGAGCAAACAACGTAGGGAAAAACGTAGCAAACAACGTAGGGAAAAACGTAGCAAACAACGTAGGGAAAAACGAAATACTTGGGCACAGAATTACATGAAAATGGATTTCCAACGTGTCCTATTTACAGATGAGACCCGTGTTACTCTTGACAGTCCAGATGGATGGGCCAAAGTTTAGAACTCGAACGAAATTCCAACCCCTTACTGAGTTCATCCCCAAGAAGGAGATGGAGGCATCATGTTTTGGGCGGGAATCATTTGAGATAAGTTGGCTGGACTATTCCGAGTTCCAGAGCGTGTAAAACTTACCAGCAATGCGTACACGGCCTATTTGTCACCATGGTTAGATGACCTACCATTGTCATGTCGCTTTCAGATGATTTTTATGCATGACAATGCACCATCCCATTCTGCTAGGGCGATTACAGCCTTTCTTGAATCTATGGGCTTCTTTGGAAAAAACCTCATGAGCTGTCCACCGTGTTCTCTGGATCTTAACCCCATTGAACATCTATGGTCGATATTGAAAAGAGGTGTTTATGAGGAAGGAGAGCAATTTATTTCTAAAGGATGCCCTGTAGAGGAAAGTAGTTGATGTCGCCAGAACCATAACTCCTTTTCAGATCAAACAATTGATTTCTTCGGTAGACAAAAGGTTGTTTAAAAGTTTTTTAAAAAATGGTTGATATGGCGATAAATAATTAATTTATTTGTGGCTTAGCACCTAGGATGTGCTTTTGTTTATTATTCTTTAACAGAAAAATATTTTCTTTTAAATGGCTTCTAACTTTATCTATGAAAAAGGGAGAAAACATTTTGGTGAATTTTCTAATGTTTAATAATGGTAGTTAAATAATAAAAAAAAATTTTTATTTTTGATTTTGAATACATATTAGTTTTTTAATATAAACAAATTTGACATATGAACTAACAAATATTGAATAGGTCTAAAAGCGTTGTTTTTCGGGTTATTGAAAATAGAAAAAAAAGGTTTATCATTGACCGAAAAGAAAAAAATCCGGCCGACCCCGAATAACAACTAAGAGGGAGGATAGAAAAATCACTCAATCATCTTTAAAACTGCGGCTTAGATATCCCGGGATTTTACATCCGAACCTAGACAAAAAAAATTCCAGACTAACGATCTCACAATGATTAAACGAAGTTTGATTATTTTCAAGAAGTCCATACTCAAAGCCTTTAATTTCTATTAAAAATAAAAAGGCCAGATTGTTATTCGCAGAAAAAACATTTGTTTTGGGAAGAAAAAAATGGGGAAAAATTCATTTTAGTGATGAATTTAATTCACTCTTTTCGGATCAGACAAAAGACCACATGTCAGAAGAAAAAATAAAGAAAGACTGTCCCCTAAGTGCGTTAAAAGTAGAGTCAAATTTGAAGGGGTAGTATAGTGACATGGGGCATGATATCTTCAAAAAGAACTGGCCCTTTTGTGAGGATTCATGGAAAACTAAATGTCTGATTGTACAGAGAATTGATTAGAGAACATGAGGTTCCTAATCTTTCTGGTTCTGACATTTTTATGCAAGACAACGCACCGTGCCATAAAGCAAAAATAGTTTTAGAAGAGTTAAATAGATTCAATATTTGCGTTATGGATTGGCCAGCTCAGAGACCCGACCTTAAGCCAATTAAAAATGTTTGGAAAATTATTGGTAATAAGATCACAGAAAAACACCCCCAAATCTTGATGATTTATGGGAATGTATAAGAAAATCCTAGTATAATATCTCCCCTATAACATGTGAATGATTAGTTCTGTCTTGCAGCAAAAGATGCCATAGTGTGATTGAAAACAAGGGGCTTTTCACTAAATACAGAAAGGTTTCTTTATTTTTTCATTAATAATTTCCCCGGGCCTTAACTTTTGGACACCAGTAATTAAAAAAAAATATTAACTACCATTATTAAACATTGGAAAATTCACCAATAATTTTTTTCCCTTTTTCATAGATAAAGTTAGAAGCCATTTAAAAGAAAATGATCGACCATTCCTTAACTTTTGGACGCTACTGTATATATATATATATATATATATATATATATATATATATATATATATATATATATATATATATATATATGTGTGTGTGTGTGTGTGTGTGTGTGTGTGTGTGTGTGTGACTTGAGTGTCCTCATATAGTACCGAAACCAAAACAATGACTCTCCAACCTCATTCGTTAGCCTCTGAGCCACGCCCATACGAATATAAGTAGTTAAAAATAATGTTGTTTAACTTGTGAATGTAGATTTGTGCATGGAAACAGATCCAGTCGACGATTTCTGTAAAGGTAAACTGTTGTATTTTTTCATTTTAACCCGTTAGCAGCCATTTAACCGCCTACAGACTATTTCGAAAGTGTATTACACGTCTAAATACCCTATATATAAAAATTTTCAATTCTGTAGACCAAATATTTAGAGAAGAGTTAGGTAGAGACTTTTCGCGCACAACCTCTAATAAGGTCACTTATATATATATATATATATATATATATATATATATATATATATATATATATATATATACTAGCATGGGTTCTCGGCGTTGTCCGGGGGTTTGGAGGTGTATGCTGAGCAAAAAAACAAAACAAAAAAAATGGTCACTTTTTTAAAACTTTGACCCCTATTATGACCGCTTAAAATGTATAATTTTGGGATTGAGTCGAATTATTAAGTTAGAACCATGTCCAAGGAACCTATATCTAAAATTTCAAGTGTTTAGACCCAAAATTGTCGGAGGAGTTTGGTAGAGTTCTCAAAGATCAAATCGTTGAACTTTGACCCTTTAACAGCCAAATTTCTGGCAGAAAACCGATCACAAAGATTTTACCAAATCTCAGTACTCTGTATATAAAATTTCTAGTCTGTAGATTAAAAAAATGACAGAGTTATTGCGTAGGGAAATGTACGCAGACACACACACACACGTTCACTTATATATATATATATATATATATATATATATATATATATATATATATATAGTAATTAGTAATTTATAAAATATATATGGCGATTAAGCTACACTGAATATTCGGCGTTTCATCCACTCTAGGATTCGTCAGGCTTATGCGCGAAGTCTGTGGTTGTTTCTCGTTTTTATATGGTCCTCTTCTGTTGAGGATTTTAGTTAGCCAATCAGCTTTCTAGTATCCACCGCGCCCCTTCCTATCAGTCTATGGGCATGCATTTTATCGAACAAAGGATCTGTTTTAGAACTAGGTTAGTGGTTTAAGGCAGATCTTTTCCTCCTTTTATATATATATATATAAATTTACATATATAATATATATATATAAAATTATATATATGACTGAATATATTAATAAGTTCGTTTTAATTTTTTTGAATAGAAAAAGTAGACTTTTAATATCAATGTCAGAGCGAGAAAAACTCAATTTTATAGGTATATAGATTCAAGGTTAAGAATATATCAAAGATAAAAAATAATGAATTTAACGAGATTTATATAAGAATGCTGAATTATAAACATAGCAATTTATTATTATTATTATTATTATTATTATTATTATTATTATTATTATTTAAATAAACATTTTAATTTTGTTACACGATTATGACAATGTTTAGGTTAATTAGTTATGAATAAATAAAGATCTTGTCGGGCGATGTTGCCTTTAAGAAAGTCAAGTCCTTAATGCAACTGAGACAAACGAAAAAACTGCAACCGTAAAAACTCACGTGGCTTCTTAACTATAGAAATATAAAAATAAACTATGAAATAAAAAAAAAATAAAATAAATGGAGAAAAGGCACAAGATAAAGGTAATGTAATATGTGATATAATATAAAATTTGAATTTAAAATTGAAACAAAGAAAAACAATAGTAAATTCAAAAACCAAAAGACAAAGAAAACAACAACTACAACAACAACAACAACAAAACGACAGAAAATAAAGGAGCGGACACAAATAAACGGACAAAGAATAATATATTTGGTATGCGTCTACGCAAAAATGTTGGTGTTAAACTACCGCTGGCGTGAAATAAAAGATCAGGTTAACTCCAAACCATTCAAGGCTACTGAGACATTTGATATGATTTGGAGAGAAGAGGTGTATATATTTGCCTTTTTAAGAAAAAAATAATATCAAAGTATATTCAATTCGATAAATTGTTCGAACGTTCGCATTTGTATATTTATTTTTATATTTATCGATCAATCTATCTGTATATATATATATATATTGTTTTTTTACATGGTAGTCACCCCTTATCAAGGCACGGAAGCCACTCGGGGACAAGGGTTATTGCGTGTACATTAATCAATGGGATAATATCGTAGTAATCGTTAGTAATAGAGATTTGATAAAGTGTCTTACTTAAGGCTGAGGTTTATCAGGAATTTGTTTATGTTTGACTTGAAGACAATCCAATTGTAGTCAAGTGAGAAACAGGCAAACGGAAGAGAGTTCCACAGTCGTGCACTTCTAAGAAAGAAGCTTTGTTCATGGAATCTACGTTTTGATTATGGCACAGATAAAGAGTGGGGAAAATTATTGACAGTGGATTCAGCTAGACGGGTGTTTTTCGTAAAAGATTGGCGAGGGGGAACCAGAGATTGGAGCTCAGATGGGCACTTGCCACGGAAGTAACAATAAAACAAAGACAGGCTCGCAACGTCTCTTCTGTGGGAGAGAGGTTGTAGGGAAGAGAAAAGGGCATCCCCCACTAAGCCACGAAGTCTATTTTGTACTCTGCCAAGGCAGGATAGGCTGTTTTTAGCATCTGCTGCCCAGATTCAGATGCATATATATTTTTCAACAAATATTGACTTTTTCACGATAAATATTTATAAATTTTAAAATAAATTTTTAATAAAGGTTTTGAAAAAAATTTTATGTTTTATTTTTATATCTTGTTTAAAATTTTTTTTTTATTAAATATTTATATTAATAAATATTATTTAAAAATATATATACGTGATAGAAAAGTATGACCTGTCTTGTGACCCACTGGTCTTTGGTTATATCACAACTTATCTCTCATATTCTCTAGTTTAATAATATTAACATCTGTGCATATATTTCATATCGTTTATAATGAACCGTTCTAATATTGCTTGATAACACTGACCAGCGTCTTTTTTTTCAAAGGTCGAAGGTTATTCAAGTGATTTATAGTTTTTTTCGTAGGTTGAATCCAAAAATGCCATATGTTTCCTTGGATCAGATCTAATGGTTGAGATATGAGAAATACGAATTTTGGGTCTTGTATAGTTGTATAGTGCTAAGTATAGGGAAAACCAGGCTGCAGGTATAACCTAATCTTTTTTTTTTGCATAAAAATTATACGGTAGCACCCTGAAACTGATACTGAAGCTTAATTATGTTTTTGTTTACTTTCAGGAAGCTGAAACCGAAACTGAAACGATTACATTGACAAACTGTATTGACAACATTGAATCTGAAAATGGTTTAGAAAAGTGTGATCTCCAATCAATGTGACTGATTTTATAAGAATCTATGCCTTTTATAAGAATCTGTGCTTCTTGTGTTTCTATTTTGGACACGTATCTTAGATTGACAAAAAATGGAACGCAAATACACAAATCATCCTGATAGGTTCTGCTAAATATGTGGTAATGTGATTCTTCCCCGTCGACTTGCAAATATAACTGATTTTGTGAAGAAGGCGTATCATGCTTACTTTGGAATTAAGCTTGGGGGCCAGGACAAACCATTTGCACCCCATGTTTGCTGCAAAACATGTGTCGAGAACTTGCGTGATTGGAGAATAAAAAAAGGAAGAGTATGTCATTCGCTGTTCCAATGGTTTGGAGAAATGGTAAAGATCATGTATTTCTGCATGACTAATCTTAAAGGAGTCAACCGCAAGAACAAGCATTTTATTCAGCATCCTAATGTTCCGTCTGCCATACGACCAGTCCTTCATGGTTCAGGCCTGCCTGTTCCTGACCCAGATGTTGCAATAGAATCTAGCTCTGAATCAGAATCTGTTAACGCACTAGACAGGGCAAGGAGTGGGGAATACTTGCCAGAAGAGAATGACCGGCCAGTGACCCTAACACAATTAGATCTCAATGACCTGGTACGGGATTTAAACCTATCAAACTTATCAGTACAGCTTCTGGGTACTCATCTTCGTGAGAAAATTTTGCTAGCACCTGAGACAACATCCTTTTGGTACCGAGAGCATGAAAAAGAATTTAGACAGTTCTTCACATCCCAGAAGGTCTCGTCATTAGTTTACTGCAGCGACATTGCTGATTTGATTCAATCAATGGGGCTGGACTATGTTGCTACTGAATGGAGACTGTTTATCGACTCTTCCAGTAGAAGTTTCAATGTAGTCCTCCGTCACAACGGAAATAAATACTCTTCAATTCAAATCGTTCATTCAATGCAAATGAAAGAAACTCATAACAACATGGATCAGCTACTGAACTACAATGACCACGGTTGGTTGATCTGTGGAGATTTTAAGGTAGTTGGATTGGCTTTAGGACTACAGGGTGGATACACAAAGTATCCACGTTTTTGTGTTTGTCGGATAGTCGGGCTGATGATCAACATTTTGTAAGACAAGAATGGCCACGACGACAACGTTTGGAACCTGGTTGACTTATTGAACCACCTTTACATATCAAACTTGGATTGATGAAGAACTGTGTGAAGGCAAGGAACAAGGACGGCATGAGATTTACTTTTCTTCAGCAAGGACGGCATGAGATTTACTTTTCTTCAGATGGGCATCAGATAAGGGAACTTATGAAGGACTCAATGTTTGACGATGCACTGCATACAGCTGAGCTGTCCTTTTGGTGGTCGCTTGATTCAATAAGAAACATTCTAAGAAATAACCAAAGTGTAGAATATGAGAAAGAAGTTGATGAGCTCTTGAACAGTTATAAAAATTAGGGGTTCGCATATCAGTCAAAATGCATTTTCTACGGTTCGACTTAGACTATTTCTCTCGGAATTGTGGTGACTTTAGTGATGAACAGGGAGAACGTTTACACCAGAATATTCGTGTCATGGACGAACGCTACTCATCTCGCTAGGATGTGCACTTTATTGCGGACAACTGTTGGTGTTTGAAACGAGATATGGTGGCTGCCTAACACAGGATAAAATCACCGAAAAGGCCCTTCATCCATGATTGGATTTTCTATAATCCTCTTTATCTTCTTAACTATGCAAGAAAAACAAAATTTTTTTGTCAAGAATTTTTTTCCAAAATTAAAGAGAATAAATAGCATTAAATAACGCTTTTAATTATTTTTATCTCAAAAACGTGACCTGCTTGAACAAAATGAGTGGGGTGTTTAGATTCTGCATAGAGAATTACCCTAGAATCACTTATAGGTGCTTTACCCTTCGCAGACCAGTGAATCAGATATATTAGATATTTGATGACTACACTTTTTTATTGCTACACATACATAGATTGTGTGTGTTATGCGGCATTATTGATGATTTTTTTTATGTCTTCGCGGTTAGTATAACTAAGCAGGACTGGGGATAAATAAATATAACGGGTCTTATGTTTTATGCAATGAAATTTTCTGCTTCTGCCCAGCACTACAAGCTAAATAAATCGTTTTCAGTAATATTACGGCGAAAACATTAACATTAATAAAATGTAGTTTTATACACAAAATATTGCAAAGAATTATAATCCCTATATATAATAAAATAGGCGTAGTTTCCTCCCCCCCTGGACCAAAATACCGTAAGTTTACAACAACAGAGGCCACATACAAATTTTCTATGTCTAGTCTATTAGCCACTATCTTATGTAACTTTATAAATACTTTTCTGACACATCCAGGTGTTAAAATAAAATCCTAGATTCCTTCCGAGGAGCTACACCAGCACTATCGCATTAACCTACAGAGGGAGTAGTCCTGATTTCCCCCCTATTTCTGAAGTCCTGTTACTGATCCCCATAAACATCGCAGGTATTTATACACATGGCATGGATATTGTGGTTACACTCTTCGTAACTGATTCATAAACTAATAGTTCAAACGTTTAATTCCCGTCCCTCAATTCGAAAAATAATACCTTATCTCCTATAACATTCCTGCTATTCTGATTGGCTTAGATCTGACCGATCCCTTATTCCAGATTACAATGCTGTTAACTAAACCGAACGTGCAAGCCGTTATCCAACATGGCGTCTACCAATACAGGAGGCTGGTGTTTTACATTAAATAAGGCGATTACTGAGCATCACGAAAGTATTTGCCCTTCTCTCTCTCTATGCCTCCCTCCTTCTTTTTTTTCTCTAAATGTCTTTAGAGATAGAGATAGAGATAGATATAGAGAGATAGATAGATAGATAGATAGAGAGAGAGAGAGAGAGAGAGAGAGAGAGAGAGAGAGAGAGAAATAGCCAGAGACGGATTAGAGCGAGAGTTATATCTGTTTTGTTTACATTCGACCACTGTATCAGAACGAGAGAGAGAGACAGAGAAAGAGAGACAGAGAAAGAGAGAAAGACAGAGACAAAGAGAGGGAGAAAGAGAGAGAGAAATCATCGTAACGGCAGAGAGAGAGAGAGAGAGAGAGAGAGAGAGAGAGAGAGAGAGAGAGAGAGAGAGAGAGAGAGAGAAACAGACGCACCTTTTGAAGTTCCATAAGTATGGTCAGATTTCGGTCCAGTAAATCGAGTATCTGTTTGTCCACTCTTTGTAATCCAGTGGAAATCTCCCGTCGGGTCATTCTTGTATCCGCACATATCAGTCTCTTCGAAATCGCAATCACCATAAGGTTCTGTAATTTAAGAAGACAAAAATAAAAGATTAAGTGTCTTATCCGACCTGCGTGTACTAAATGATTTCCTAAACGAATTAACGAATGAATTGTGGAATATGTACTACTTACATTGAGTAACATGACTATATTATTCTTTGTAAACTTCTAAACATTTAAGGATTGCATCAACCTAAATTTGCCCTGTATCCAAATAAATTTAAAAAATAAGTTTGACACAAAATTAATCGAAAAAGGATTTATCTACATAACATTTTGAGTTACATTAAGTAATATATTTTCACATTGTCGTTGTGCTACCGACATCTGATTCGTTTTTCTACTCAGAGGAAAAATAAAAATCTTAACAACTCGTATAAAAATATGCCGTGTCTGGGGAGAACACCGTTCTAGAACGGGTATGTCAGCTAGGGTTTGTTCGATTCCATAAATAAAATAACATTAGCCAGGACCAAATCCATTCGGCCAATTGAAATTTAAACATTTATTTTTTTAAATTTTAAC